>NW_019396469.1:376760-434826 GCF_000591075.1 Eurytemora carolleeae | reverse complement strand
CTGAAACTAGATGCTGGAGGGGGGGATAAGATTTTTGTTTTCAGAAGGGTAATCCTGGGAAAGTTGTAAAAGCATACATAGTCTTGGCCTCGTGTCTTGGTGAGACCACTAACTCATGTGGATAAAATATGGGAAGGAACAGGCTAAAATGGGGATGGGGGGAACAAGTCTTTTTTAGACTTGACACAAGACTACTTCAAGACAAGGGGGATAACAGAGAACACACCTGAAAAAGGGGTCGGGGAGCAGAGTACCCAAATATTTTAATGATTATATCTCATATTACAGGATATTTTATAAAATTTTATACTTTTTGGAAAACTGAGGGTCTTGATGAGTCTTCAGGACGTCTTCGACCTCGGCTAAGACGCTCTCGTTCTTGTTGGGTATAAATATGCAAGTCAATTTTGTTTATCTCAATAGGGATATCTCAGAAAAAGATATAAAAGTTTTATTTTGAAAAAATTAGGATATCTCATTCATCTTTGATCAGGAAAAGGGTACTGCTGCAAATCGGACAAGGGACAAAATGGACCACTGATTATTGCTCAATTAATATGTTTCATGTTTATTGGAATACTCAAAATCATAATTTTAGTTTATCAGTCGTCTTGGTGTTCGCTTTAGCGGGTCCCACTGTATACAAAATGTCTGCCTTAAAAAACCCCGTCAGGACATTTGGAGGAAAATGTACGCTAGATTCTGAAGTGTGTATTTAGGTTAATCAACTACACTGAACATTGTTATTAGGTGCAGTACGTGAAAAAGGGATGTGAAAATAAACCAAAATTTCGCTGAGGGGGTTGGGGTGATTTTATTCATGGACTGCTTGGGTTATAAAAAGAATTGTACCTTTTTCTTCACCTTAATCATTCATGATAAAATGGTAAATGAAGACAACTTCTCATAAATATACAGTGCTCCCCAAAATAAAATGGTAACTATTGGCAACTTTTCAAAATATCCAGTACTCCCCAAAATGATATGGAAAATGAAGACGACTTCTTATAAATATACAGTGCTCCCCCAAAAAAATATAGTAGGAATAGACGACTTCTCTTGAATATTAAGTGCTCTCCAAAATAAAGTGGAAATAAAGACGACTTGTATTAAATAAACAGTGCTTCCCAAAATTGAATGGTAAAGATTGGTGGCTTTTAAAAAAATATACGGTAGTAAAAGGGTGATGTGAAGACGACTTTTCTTTAATATGCAATCTATTTTTCAAGAAGCACTGTATATTTATGAAAAGTCATCATCACTTACCATATTATTTTGGGGAGCACTGTATGTTTATGAGAAGTCGTCTTCATTTACCATATTATTTTGGGGAGCACTGAATATTTAAGAGAAGTCGTATATTCTTGCCATATTATTTTGAGGAACACTGTATATTTATGAGAAGTCGTCTTTATTTACCATATTATTTTGGGGAGCACTGAATATTTAAGAGAAGTCGTATATTCTTACCACATTATTTTGAGGAGCACTGTATATTTATGAGAAGTCGTCTATGCTTACCATCTTATTTTGGGGAGCACTGTATATTTATAAGAAGTTTTCAATGCTTGTTATTTAATTTTGGGAAGCACTGTATACTTTGAGAAGTCGCCAATGCTTACCATTTTATTTTGGGAAGCACTGTATATTTATGAGAAGTTGTCTTCATTTACCATTTTATCATGTATGATTAAGGTGAAGAAAAAGTTACAAATCTTTTTATAACCCAAATAGTCCATGAATAAAATCACCCACCCCCCTCCCACCCCTCCACGAAATTTTGGTTTATTTTCAAATCCCTTTTCCACGTACTGCACCTAATAACAATGAACATTGTAGTTACTTAACCTAAATACACACGTCAGAATCTAGCGTACATTTTCCTCCAAATGTCCTGACGGGTAAAAAACGGCCGTTAGATGTTTATAAAAGTCTTTTTATTACTTAAATTTTAATTTCTGATCTTGTTTTTACTAATACTGGTTTTTTTGTTTCAAAAGTTGGGGGATCCAATCTTGCCGGCTGGAGAAATGATGCAGAACTGATAAATGATAAAAACTTTACTAAAAAGGTAAAATCTAAAAAAAACTGTACAAATTGTATAATAACAATCAATTGATAAATAAATAATGTTAATGTGAAACAGTATACTTTTGTTGCCAAAATTAAGATTTAATTTAAGTTTAAATTTAATTTAAATATTATATAAAGATTGCGGATTTCCCGTATACCATTGATGCACCTTACGGATTTTGGTCAGGGCCTACTGGTGGAGTGGGTGAGTATAGACTAAACAATTTTCACATTTTTCTTATTTTTCATAATTTTGTGTGTTTCATGAACTCAATTTTTAAAATTTCTTTTATCTTTTGTGCTTCCATAATTGTTTCTCTTGTTATTTATTTATATTTTCCATGTTTTTCATATGCCTTATTTTTTCTTTTGCATTTTTCTGATTGGCACTTTTAAATATTGAAAACCAATCAATGTAGAATGACAGAATGAAGTTAATAATTACAGTTACAAGTTACAAATTCTTCTTTAGTTTAAAGAAGAGCAAAGATACAAATCATTCCCCTGTTTGCTGATTATTATTGAATACTAGCAGAGTAAAATGATACCTAGAAAAATAATACAATTTATTTTATTTTAGTGGTTTGTGGTGGAAAGGAATGCAATTTCTAAAAATGATGCGCATACTCTTTTTAAAGTTTTAATACAGTGGGACGATGATAAAACTGTGGAATAGAAAGACGACTACTAGACTCAAATTATTATTTTGAATTGTCCAGTGTACACTGCACATAAAACACATGTTTACATTTTTCTTGATAAGTTTTACAGCTATATGAAACAATTTGTTTTAAACCAACATCAATTACACATGAGACTGCTTTTAAAAAAAAAGATTAAAAAATAAACAAATATGTTTATTAAATTATAAGTTTAAAAATTGTTTTAAAAGAACTGGGATGAGGATATAACTGAAACTAGATGCTGGAGATATCTTCATTGTACAGATACATGGACTCAGCTGTACACAGGTATATACTGTAAACTGTACACTGTACAGTAGGTGTACAAATGCATGGACTCAGCTGTACACAGGTATATACTGTAAACTGTACACTGTACAGTAGGTGTACAGATAAATGGACTCATCTGTACACACTCACAGGTATATACTGTAAACTGTACACTGTACAGTAGGTGTACAGATACTTGGACTCAGCTGTACACAGGTATATACTGTAAACTGTACACTGTACAGTAGGTGTACAGATACATGGACTCAGCTGTACACAGGTATATACTGAAAACTGTACACTGTACAGTAGGTGTACAGATAGAGGATAAACCAAAAATCAATGGATTACACGTCCTCTTTGTTTTTTCTTTTACTTAAAACTGTTTCAAAGCGACAAGAATTTCACTGTTTTCTAGGTTCAACTGTATAAATAAAATAGGTTCCACCGTGTAAAATACCGTGAAAATAGATTTTAAGAGTATCAGACACATTAAGAATTTAAAGAATTTTAGATAATAAAAAATTCAAAGAATATTTTGTAAATTATAAATTTAAAGACAATTAGATCAACTAAGAATTTAACACTATAAAGGCTGGAAAGGTCTGAATCTATGTATAGTCTGCGGCTGCCCGGCTCACATTTTCATATTTTTAAAAATCTTTTTAATTTTTAATTTATCGACTCTACATTTTTATTTTTTCATCTTTTGTATTTTCCATAAGTTTTTAGGTTTTTCATTTTTTCCATGTTTTTCATATGTCTTATATTTTCTTATATTTTCTTATATTTCTTATGTTTTCTTATATTTTCTTATGTTTTCTTGTGTTTCATAATGTTTTCTTATATTTTCTCATATTTTCTTATATTATCTTATACTTTCTTATATTTTCTTATATTTTCTTATACTTTCTTATATTTTCTTATATTTTCTTTTATTATAAAATAATATATAAAAAATTTTTTGTTTTTTGACAAATATTAAGTTGCGACACATGTTTTTACACACATTTTTAAGGCCGTTTCAAAAACGGGGTTTTTAATATCAAAGTTATGGACTATTTTATAATTTTTTTTTAACACGGACCAGCCTTTTTACCTCACTTTGCATTAAAAAAAAATGCAAAAAATCCTTAAAATTACTTTTTCTTAAAAGTAAAAAAACAAGGTTATAGTGTCAAAAACAAGAGTGTTGGGGAAAAAACGAAAGGTGGTCCCCGGGCCAGCCTGTTTAGGGTAATAGAATATTAGACAAATATGGAATTTAAAGTATATCATAAAAATTAATTAAGATCTTCCAGTACCATCAAGTGGTGGTGTTGGCGTTCCTGTGCAATATAGGTAAACCTTTTTCAAATATAAACATATTTTGATAATTTTCTCCAATTCGGTTAAAAAACAATATTATTTTAAGAGCTTTATTCACAGGAAAAATATTTTTGTATTAAATAATATTTAAGATTTTTGTTAAACGTTAGAACATGTTTTTTAATTCATAAATTTTAAAAGGCTGTTTCAACTTTTAAAAAAAGGAATTGAGTTTTTGTCACAAACTCTGATTTTCTTATCCCTATATCTTTGCATTTTAATGTCGGAGACCTTAGATATTTCAAACTATCAATCATTTTAGATCAAATTATAATAGTTTGAAATATCAAAGGTTTACACCATTAGGTTAAAAAGATATAGCTTTTTAAAATCAGAATTTGTGACAAAAACTCAGTTCCCTTGAAACTATTTTGTTAAAATTCATGCAATTAATTAGTAAATCTTGCCTAATTTTTACTCAACCAAAAAGTATAACGCCAAAACGAATGATTAATTTGTTCTTATGAATAATTTTGCTTATTTTATTTTGTCAAAGTAACAGTTTTTACAGTGTAATGAAAGTAAACTTGTAGAGAATACAATTTTTGAAATATAAAAGTATCTCAGATGAAAAATTGCAAGAATGTTCAAGACATGGGCCGACTTTGAAGTGTCGCAACGCATTTGCCTTTGGTTTTACTTTCCTAACTGACTCATTGATTCTTTAGTTTTGACATGTAAGGCACTTGATTTTAGATTTAGTTTTTTTAGAAGTAAATGGCAAAATTCTCATTGCTTTTTCATTTAGAACTTGAAGCCTTTGGATCACTGTGAACTCTAAAGTTTGTACATTCATACAGGGTTACCCACAAAGGATGAGACTTCAGAGCCGACTGCACAGAATTAATTCATGTCTGTGTGCCTTATATTTATGATTCTCTGAAACTAAAAACTGATTTCTTTTACTGGCAAATTATGATAAGCAAAGTGAAAAAAAATATTCAAGGCAGACGACTTAATTTCTTGTTTATCTTCTAATCTATAGTTCTGGAGAATGGGGTCTCTGGATATTAGGAGGAGGAAATGGAGTAGATGCAATTGATAATGTTCAGGAAAATTACTTTTATTTTATCAGAAATACATGACGCTCTATGAACATTTCTGCAAGTATTTTTCTTCATGTTTAGATTTTCCTATTTTTATTTTTACAAAATTTACCATCAAATATCTGAGGTTAGAAAGATTTTTTTTCTGGAAAAATTGATAGAAGGCACGATTCCACCAGAAGTTTGAGAACATCAAAATGTGGCTGTTTTTTATACTTCTGTAAAAATCGATGAACGTATTCTAACGAATATGTTAAATGGTATTTATAATCCATATCTATCATGATTTGTATTTTTCTGTCTCATATTTTGCTTAGGACTGGGCGTCATTTACAGGGAATGTTCATTTTTGCATTTAACGAACTCTATTAACGTGTCAACGATCACATCGATCTGAGAATCTAAGGAATGGGAACGAACAAGTTAAAAGCTCTCGTCAACGAACATGGATCGAACGGTTTTTTAAAAATCCAAAAAGTGCCCATCCCTGATTTTAAGCTGTAAAAAGTTTTTCTATCAGATTCTATCAACAGAGGGAGAAGTAAGTATTTTCTTTATAAATATTTTTTTATTGCAGGATTAAAAAATGTAAATGATTTTAGAATGGAAGAAACAAAAAGTACTGAAAATTTTAACATTTTTTTATTGAGTTTTAATCATTATAATTAAAGTTTAGAATGTATCAAAGAGTGTGGTTCCCAGCCATATATCGTTGTGTGCAAATTGCATATTTTGATGGCAATTCCGCGCAAATGCTGGTGCAAAATTGAAATACGCAATTGGTAATGGTGTGTTTAGAATCTAGTCTGGAGTGAGGGGCCTAGACTAATACATTCTAGATATGGACATTGTGCTTTCCTGAATCCTGTTACACAACAAATCCATGTTTTTGGTGGTAAATATACATACGAATTATAAAGTGATATACGCATTTACAATACAGGCATCATCAAAAAAAGGCTTTCACAATTTCTGGAACCGAATTTAATGTATTTGATTCAAGTCCTTCCATAATCTTTAACTTTGAATCAGTGGTTCACATTTTAATCGACAGTAGGTAGTTCAGCGACGTAGTTCAAATTTATAAAGTTCGGTCTCTGGATTATTTGAATAATACTTGAAAGTTTGTAACTTTTTAATATTTCCACTAAAAAAACAAGGCCAGAGAACTTCTAAATTGATCGAACGATTCAAAAATTAGATGTTTCTGCACTGAGCTTCATTGATAAAATTATTTAAGTTTTCAACAAGAAGGAAGAATTTAATCTGCCCGCGAAAAGTAAATTAGCTACTCTCATTAGCTGTTCGTTAAAAAGTTTCCATATCGATGATTATAACAAGTTTCGGGTTTCAAAAGGATATATTTTTAGGACGAGATAATCAGAATATTTTGAAATCAATGGAGATACTCAACATAGAGGCGGCTACATCACAGGTTCATAATTGGAGATTTGTCGTGCTAAGTACTTTTATATCATTTAAAGTTTCCTTTACAACTGATCAGTGACCAGTGACCAGACCAATTGCGTCCCTTTTTTCTGCCCTATTCCTAGTCTTTTAAAGCAACTATAAGTAAATTAAGTAGAGACCAAACTCACGTGAACAGTTTATTTTCCAGCTAATGATTTATATCAATATCAAAAACACATTTTGTACATCAATATACTTTTAAGAGGCATCACTGGAAACTAAGATAAAAATAAAATAAATTCAATTTAACTTGAGCCGAACAGACGTCTTCCTATTCAACTTATAAGTTTTTAAAGTGTCGGACTGCAAGATTTCTTTTTAAAAATTCATTGCTGTCTTTAAATAGAATGTTAGCGTTATTTAAAATTTCCCTCCAAGCAAAGATGTTATTCCCCGATCACAACGGTACCATGGAAACCTTTATCTGATCAATAATATGGAAAATATTGTTGTTTTTCTAGATTCAGAACTGTTTTCTTTCCTTATTTTTTCCTCCAGTAGAAATGCACAAGTCATTTTCGTGGAGAAACCACAATTAAAATTTAACAGTTTCAAAATTTTAAACATTTATATCTTATTCATACTTGACCAAACAAGGTTTTCAAGGGTACTGTTGTGAATGAGGCATTGTCATCTTTACATAGGGAGGGTCACTTAAAATTATTAATACAGTCCCTTTAAAAGGTAGTCGAGGATTGGAACTTTGCTGAGAATAGATGGGGAGCTTTGTGTCAGACATACCAGGACTCTCAAGGTCAAATGAAGGTAAAGAGGTTAAAGGTCAAATTAAAGTAAAAATCCCAGAGGTCAGGGATGGTCGAGATCTCTCACATGATTCAGACACGAAATTTGAATCTGAAAATCCTTTGCAAAATCCGGTAAAATCTTTTGCAAAAAAAGTATTTCAAATTTAGACAAAGGAATTGAGTTTTTGCCACAAACTCAGATTTTCTAATTCCTATAACTTAGCAACCCGTTTTCCTAGACCTTTGATATTTCAAACTATAAATTCTGGTAGATCATATAGTCTAAGTTTGAAATATCAAAGGTCTACACCATCAGGTTGCAAAGATATAGGGGTTAGAAAATGTAAGTTTGTTGCAAAAACTCAATTCCTTTCCAGGCTTCTTAAACGCGACTCTGATTGGTTGAATTTTATACACTTTTCAGGATACTAGTACAAGATTAGATTAGTCTTAGATTAGTCTTGATATTAAGAAAAAGAGAGGACCAAGCATTAATCTCGATATTCACCATTCTAAAGTTTTCAGCTCTGAGTGAAATGTGTATGTAGTATACACGCTACGCTCTTCGGTATGAGTCGTGTTTAACCATTTTCTCTTTTTAGGTGCAACAGATAGAAGATTAGTAGCTATCACCATAGAATTCGATTCAACGTTTTTCATTTTTCGCGAACACTCCCTTTAAACAGTTTTTGTAATTTACCTGAGAATGGATCTTTTGGCAAATCAGATTCAAGTGCTAAAAAAAGTGTGAAATATTTTAGTTGTTTCTGCAGCCATTGCATATAAAATAATGCAATCTAAAGGTTATAGCTTGAAACTATTAAGATCAAATAAATTAGAAGTATTCAATATATTTTACCTCCTGTGAACCAAAATCATGTTTTTCTGATTAATGAGTTAAAATTTAAATATTGGTTTTAAATCAAGTTTTGACAAAGTTGGATCATTATAATGCCGAAGAAGTTTGATAAATCACAACTTTATAACCACATAGAGGAAATTTCAAAGGAATTGAGCCTTTGTAACAAACTCTGATTTGCTAATATCTATATTTTTTCCACCGGATGGTGTAAACCTTTGATATTTCAAACTCATATTTTTTCATCTAACAGAATTCATAGTTTGAAATATCTAAGGTCTACGGCATTGGATTACAAAGATTAGATTAGAATTAGAAATTAGAAAATCATAGTTTGTGACAAAGACTCAATTCCTTTAATTAATTTAAAATACTTACCACATTCAGCTTTCTTACTCTGCCCACTAAAATCAACTTGTTCCAAGCAAAAATTATCATCATATTTTGGCAGATCATAGTCATCTTTCAATTTCCATTCGTCGTCACTAAAAGTTTATGGTTTTTTCAAATTTCATTTTCAGAAAGTAACAGAATGAAAAAAGGATTGTACTGTAAGTTTAATTTCTAGTGACCCAAAGATGGCAATATCCATGTACAGAGCGTCCCATATCATATTAGATTATCAACAATCTTCAACGCCAAAATACGCACATAATACGCGAAAAATCTAGCATTTTCTGCCAACAAAATTTTCTATTAGCCTTATTAAATTTTTTTAAATGATTCATTCTTCTTAAATTTTCTGATTTGTCCCCCAAATCGTAATTTAGACCCATTGACGCGGTCTAATTTGATGTGGGACACCCTGTATATATAATATTAAAAACTGATTATTTTCAATTGTGGAAGTGACTTGCACATTTCTCCCGCAGGAAAAAATATTGAAATTATCAGAAATTATCACTTCAAGCTGGAAAAATGCAAATTCTTTCATATATTTAAGCATATAAAGGTTTCAAGGGCATCAGGTATTGTCATCTTTGTATGGAGAGTCAAGTGAAATCACATTTAGTTGAAGCCAAGGTGATGTAAACCCTGCAAGAGTCTTTTAACAGTGTCAAATGGTAATTTGTTCTTCATATATGGAGAGATTATAACTAATAATTACTAGTATTAGAAAATATTTCAATCCAAAGGTATATATAAAAATACAAACCTCCAGTAAAAGTAGTTATCAGTGATATCTGAGACTCTATAATATCGTGTTGTAGAGGATGAACCCTGGTTTAAATCCAGTTTATAATATTTAGGATTCGATCCATCCATATCCGATATCTTAATGCTCTTACAACAAGCTAAACAACAAACATGAGAATATGCTACATGTAGGTTGAAGACGGTAATTGATTGTTTATATATATATATACTTGGCTTGGGTGTCTGATTGTCTGCTTGTGTCCAATAACCGTCGAAAAGCCTCAACTGATTGGGCCCAACATTTTTGAGGTTTATGGATGCTCAGAATTAAAAATATGTGTCATCACAAACTTTGATTTTCGTAAAATTCTGAAATTCCACAAAAAGATATTTAATAAATCCTCAAAAAATGGGCGCGAAGCGGACTGAAATTATAGTTTTAAAATAAAAAAGTAACCTGAATTATCAGTTACCAGACCGCTAACATCTGTCACTGAAAAAGTTGTATGTATATATATTCTTATAAAGGAATTATAAAATCAGAGTTTGTGACAAAAACTCATTTTATTTGAAGTTATGAAAAAATTGCAATGCAAAATGCAAATCACATGCCAGTGTAGATTGTGTTACTTAAAACTCTAGTGTGTTAACGTTATTCGAAACAATAGTTCACTAAAACTAAAAAAATAATTATGAAAACGGAGAACTGAGTTCTTGCCACAGACTTTGACTTTTTAATCGATTATTTTTGTAACCTGCTTGATATTTCAAACTATGAATTCTGTTGGATCAAAGGTTCCAAAGATAAATTTGATTTGGTGGCAAAAACTGTTTCTTTCCCTAACTAGGAGATTACTTATGACTCCTTCCAATGCTCCAATACTAGGAAAATGAATTGGAAGAGAAAAAGAAAACTTACCACATGCTGGTGGACTGGATGAACTATCTAATGAAAACTTACCACATTCTGGTGGACTAGTGGCTGAACTATCTGATGAAAACTTACCACATGCTGGTGGACTAGTGGCTGAACTATCTGATTTGAATACACCCCTGATTGTAGACAAAATTGTGACTTTAATCGCTTCATAAAATTTACTGTTTTATCTCTTTCTCATCTAACTGAGCTGGGAACTTTAGAATGGTGGATATCGGGATTAATGCTTGATCCACTCTTTTTCTTAATCTCCAGATTAAATATTGCTTGTTGTCCTCATGAATTTAATCTCCAGATTAATTAACAGATCGGTATTATGGATATCACATTCTAAAGTTTTTCAGCTCTGATTTCTGAAATGGGGAATTCTTTGTCTGAATATGATTAAGTTGTATTGAAGGAAGTGTGGGAAGATTTAACTGTCGGAGATTTGCCATTTTTTTGTATTTTTGTGCTCAAGGGCACTTTTATGAATGAATGAGTAAAATACCGAGTAAATTAAAAATCTAAGATGTTTTTGAAAATGGAACACCCTCGCACATAGTTTTGTGGGAAAAAAGAATATATGTAAAAAAAGTTGATAAGTACAAACTAAGCAAAAACTACTGATGTTTTTTTAAACTGGAAATAGTTTAAACTTACTCTTTTTTGATTTCTAGATTTGATATTTGTGAATCAAGAGCAGAGTATTCATTTCTAGAGCCATGCTTTTCAAAGGTTCTAACCAATCCAGGGCGAATAGCTTGTTGGACATACTGACAGCATTCTAAAAAAATTGGGTTTTTTAAGCGGTCAATAAAAAGGTAACAATCATGAACGGGAATTTACATACCTGACCATTCAGTGGGCACATAAGTTGTTGTTGTGGTTGTAGTTGTTGTGGTTGTAGTTGTAGTAGTAGTAGGTATAGGAGTATTAACCTCAATATTTTCTATTTAAAGTTACATGTATCAAAAGACGTTGCCCCTGGAATTTCGTATTTTGAAAAAAGAAAATTCAGAATTTTGAAGAAAAAATTTAAAACAAAGTTTGAAAAAACTATCATATTTATTTTAGCCCATGTCACCCCCTAGCCTCAAGGTTCCCATGGGTTTCATCAAAAAATGTTATCCAAATTTTCACGCCGTTAAACGAACAATTAAGGAAAATGTTTACAGAACTAAATACATTTATCTTTCCTATGAACTCAAACCCAACTTGACAAGTAAACTTTACAGTTTTCCCAATACCCTCTGTATTATCAACAACAGATTTTGAAGCTCTGGGATCAAAACAATTACTAATTACAGAATTACTAGAAATAATGTGCTTTCATGGATTACAGTTTTATCCATTTTCTTGTTTCAATCTTTACAAAACATGTACCATGAGCTAAATAGCCAATTACTTTTGTTGTATCTATATGAAGAAATTGTTAAAAATGGCTCATGCTGAAGAACGTAGCGTCCATACATATTCAGAACATTGCAACATTCAACTCGGATCGTAAAATAATCAATTTAATTCCAAACAAATCATTCAGATATTACAAACAATAGTCATCGATTATTTTTCGACGCATTCGTATATAGTTAATATTTCATAATAGTTTTGATTCTGTTTTTTTTAAATAATATTTGGCTGACGCTGGATTTTCGAAATTCCTGGAAAAAATGAAAATGTCGTCTTCATTATCACAAATCCTCGAAATTAATGTTATTATCTATCAGTTCATTAAAAATAAAAAAATATTATGAAATATCAACTATATACGAATGCTTCGAAAAACTATCGATGAATATTTGTTGTAACATCTGAATGATTTGTTTGGAATTCAATTAATTTTTTTACGATCCGAGTTGAATGTTGCAACTTTCTGAATTTGTATGGACGTTACTTTCTACGGTATGAGCCTTTTTTAACAAATTTCTCGTTAAAGACGATTTAGATAGATAAGATTAACTAAATTCTGCTTAAATATAAAAATAAAATAATTATCACTTTATATTTTCAATCTAGACAGAATATTTTTTAATTATTTATAAGTTATGAATTGTTTATTTCCCTAATTGGGGTAGGTGGTAGATATTTGTCCAAGCAGTAGGCTGAAAAAGTAGAGATTAAGAAAAGTCTAACCAAAAGTTTTCAATAAATTGTACGTACTTTACTCAAATGGTAAATTCATTAAATGAGATTTTTACAGATTGCATAGAGAAATTTTGTAAAAATATTTTTGCATTTTTATTTTCAAGGGGGAATTTAAATTTTGTGTGCACCCTCGTTTTCATTCATATTCCTGTGAATTTTCTCCTGTGAATTTATTAAAATTCTTTTTTTAAAACATTATTTTGTGAAAATTATGTTTCAATAGCTTTTAAACTAAAGACAAATACATGATGAGATAGGATTTGTTCAGATGTAACTCATGAGTAAACAATTCAATACAGAGTCCAAAAAAAAGAAAGCAAAATCATCTCAGCTAGTTCAATTCAATACAGAGTTAAGAAAAAAACCAAGATAATCTAAAAATGGTTCTTTCTTGTAGAGTGGTGTACTAAAAGGACATCCAAAATTTTTTTTTTTCAAAATCAGTCGAAATTTGATTGAGAGATGTATGAAAGAGAAGAAAATTAAGATCAAGAAATATAGAAATCTCAAAATATTTTCAACTGATATCATATAAATATTTAAAAATATTGCAAAACTTAATTAAAATAAAATATTAAAGTTAAAATAAGAAGCCTGGGAAACTTTCCATTCATGGTCATAGCCATCAATAAGCCTTATCCAACCTGAACCAAAATACTAAGAACCTCTCATGCCATCTAATGAAAGAATTCGGGTCTTACATGAAAAAAATGTATTTCAGTAAGGCTGGGCAAATATAAACATAAACGGATTTCACCATTAAAAAAACTATTAAGGCTAGATAGTTCTAAGTAATTTTTCAATGACTGAAGTTTTTGATTCCAATTATTCCCAAAATATTTACCTTAAATGCATTTCCAACCAGGCAGCTGTATTTTATACTATTCTCAAACCTATCTCGGATTCCATCCCAGTTATGTGACATCTGGATCCATATAGATATTGCATGTTGGTAACTATACAATATATAGTATCAATCTCCTTAGATCTAAGCTAGTTTATGTTCCGTCACTTTTCTTTCATAATTGTTGTGAATAATAAGACAAATGAAGGATCCAGCAAAATTAAGATAAATAATATGTTTTACTTATACATGGTTTATAAATCTGATTGTATAAAAACTGATTAAATTTATCCAATTTCTATCCTTGTCATCGCTGGGTAAACTAGGTTCCAGACCACACACCAAAGCTAAAAGACAAACATTAGTTCTAAAGTATTACTAAATTATTTCAAGTAAAATATACTTACGAAAGCATATTTCTGGAGTACCAAAGTAAGCTTTTCTGTTGCCCATGCAGCCAAAAGTTTGGATTGGATTGGATCCATTTTCTAGCGCCCAACCATGCCTTTAAATATTCAGGGGTCATTAGTTCCAAAACTAACACTTGGCCCATTTCTAACACTGAGTGTTAGAAATGGGCACAAATTGAAAGAGTGGGGTTTTGGGATCCTAGCCCATATCCAGAGTAAAAGTCGTTATTAAAAACTATAACCTTCATTTTATCAAACATGACGAGGACAACAATTCCCAATTTTAAACGTTTTTTTTAAATCAAAATTATAATAGGAGTTATTTTATATTAAATATTTTGATCGTTTTCAAGACAATGTCAGGTTTTCCATTTTCGAACATATCCTGAATTTGAAACATTGTCGCATTTTCGAGACACAACCCACTTTCACGTTTTTGAGTATAATCCACAATTCGAAACAAAACTCACTGTTAAATTAGAGAATATGGATGATTAATTTTCAAGCATTTTAAGCAAACAATTTCCCGCATTTCTAGTTAAATCTATATTGTAAGAACAAATAATATTAATATTTTGATTTCTCAAAGCTGTAATGATTTTTTAATTATAAAAGAATAGTTTGTTTTTATTTTCTATTTTGTTTATATTTTACCTTATCAAAACATCTTGTTTTGTTATGTAAGTGCGTAAATACTTGAAAATTGACATAGGTATGAATTCCGGTAATTGTCTTAAAACCAGAATATGTTCCGCAAACGCGACATGAGCTGAAATCCGCTAATTGTCTCAAAACCAGGACATGTTCCGAAAATGCGACATGAGCTGAAATCCGGTAAATGTATCAAAATAGAGATATGTTCGAAAATAAAATCAAGAATCATCAAAAACCAATTCTCACACCTTACTGTTATAGTTTAAAATTGACATTTATTGTTTCAATATATACTTTTAACATTTTTATAAATATATGGTGTAATTTCGTTCTACTCGTCTTGGATTTAAATAAATACTCTTGAAAAAGATAACTTTGCAGATTTGGTCCATTTCAAACACTCCCCCCCCCCCCACACACATACATTATATAAAAAAGGTCACAAAGTCGTACGAGTGATTTGACCTTTTCAAGGTCTAGTTTTACAATTTGCAAGAAAAAATATTAGTATTTAGTGTTTTTCAGGAGTGTATCTGTTTGTTTTTTATAATATATATATATTTATTTATAGAAGACCTCTTACTCAGGCCTGTAGCTAAGAATTTCTAAGGGGGGGGGCATAATTAAGGGGCGTGGCGCAGGCGAAAAAAATTTTGACCTGAAAAACCCAATAAGTGTAAACTTAATGAATGTAGACAAAAAACTAGATTTTTAACTTATCATACATTACAGTTTATTAAGATAGATATTTTGCCTGTTTTCATTCTCTTAATTGCTATTGAACAATTGAGGCGGTGAAAGGGGGAGAACGTGCCCCTGTGCCCCCCTAGCTATTGGCCTACTCTTACTTTTCTAGTTTAAAGCTAAACATGACTTCTAGTTGGGAGAGGGGTTAAACCAACGAGGTTATAGGGTATAGAGTGTTGAATTGTTTATTATAAGGAGATTCTGGCCTAACAGTATAGTGATGCATCATGATTAGTTTTAAGTGAACAGTGGGTTAAACCGTAGGGTTTTCAATCGGATTTTTCTCGAATTACGCGAAATTTCGCGGAGTTCGATCACAGGGCTCGCAATTGTGTGCCAGTAAAATCCACCTGCAAAGGTAATTCTGCCGAGTTCCTGGTATTCTGATCCAACTCCTAAATGGGGAATCAGCTGTCCGGAGTTCCATAAATCCATTTCCTGAAAGAAAACGTTAACATCAGTAACAGTGACAGTGAATCGAATATATTATTCTTTAGGCGGAGTGGGATTCCTGTAGCTCCAGAAAATGGGATGCCTGCGTAGAGACCGGCAGTTGGTGGGGTCTTAAACATAAGACAGTTGCCGCAGCGCTTGGCCCCTAGCCTGTCCTAGCCGCAGCGCTCGGCCCAGAAAGTGACTTAACCTAACCTAACCCTAAATAAATACTAATTTAATTATTTTTCTGAATCTACAAAATTCAATCCCCCTCTCTCTGTTTTGAATTTTACGGGACATTGCGCACAACAGGAATCCCACTCCGCCTATTCTTTACTTCATGTCAATGTCATATACATATACTTAATGTCATACACCCATAAAGGATGAGACTTCAACTGTAAACTTGTTTATTTCTTTGCCAAATCATTAAAACGCCATTAGATTACTATATCTAAGGCAGAACTCATAAGTTAACCTTGGGATCGTCATACTTAAGGAGTTTGAAGTCGTCTTTACAGTCTCATCCTTTGTGAGTAACCCTGTATATAATTAATGCAACTTTTGTAAAAGTTTCATATATACGTATCTATATAAGTATATCCATATTAAGATTATATAAGCTTAATATGCGCATTAAAAAATTCATCATTGATATACAGTGATAACCAGAAAACTCTGAAATAGGAAGACAACATTCATAATCAAGTTATACCTTTTAAAATTTCAATGAGCATGAGAAACAACAATAACAGACCCATTTGACTATGTTAGTTATTTAAAAGCGTCTAGTAAAACTTTTTGCTTTGTAACAATATCAAATATTTAAGTATTGCTATAAAGTCGTCTTCCTATTTCATTGTTTTCTTGTAATCACAGTAACCTTGAAGCCATCTTTTCCATAAGGAATTTAAAAAGTAAAATCTTAAAGTTCTTATTGCAGCATTATCTTCTTACCTAGGCTAGTATTTGAAAATGTGCTGATTTGGTTGGTTAGTTCATAACAATTCCTGTTCCACCTTTCATAAAACAAATAAAATAATAGGTTAGAAGAAATGTATATAACAATAACATATTGCAAAACCATTTTACGTGAACCTCCATTTAAAAAAAGGGGGCCATGCCCGATTTACAAGGGTACTCTGAAACCCATTATCTCATCAAAAATGTGAAAAATAACTTGTTTTTTTGGATTGAAAAATGTTCCATTCTGATAATTCCTTTGTTGTTTCTGAAGCAAAAATGTACAAGACACTGAAATGTTAAAGAAAAGTAAATAATGTCACTTGAGTCCCTTAGCCCCTTAAAACATTCATATGCCCAAATTCCAGAATAATTTTCCATTTGTTCATTGACTAGGCGTGTAGTGGTTTAACAAGACAGTTACCTTTTGTATAAAGCATAAGGATGTGCCTTGTTTTCTGTGTAGTCTGTGCTTAAACAGTTTTCCTCTGGTCTATAAAAAGGAATTTTTTGAGTAATGTTTTAAAAAAAAACTAAAAACTACCTTTCGGGTTTTCCTGATGAGCTTTGGTTTATTGTTTGGTAGCATACTTCTAGAAAATAGGTCCAATAAAGTTTTTCACAAGAAGGAACTATAGTTTCTTTACAATCTTCAATGTGTTTCAAGCAGTGCTGGTATAGAATATCTCCCATATCTGAACACCACAGCGCATCTTTGCCATTTCTAAGTTGAGGTTCCGTGGTGTTTGTATACTGAAAAAACCAATTGTAAACTTCACAATAATTATATTAATTAAGCAAGCTAGATTATACCTGACTCACTATTGTCCAGAAAGCCTGTTGTAAGTTAGGAACTGCAGCAACTGGAGTTGGGGAGTTGGAAACATTTCCAGGATAGACAAAAGTTTGACTTGGATTATAAACATAATTAGTAATTATGTTGTCAACATTAAGGCCAAGAAAATGAGAGAGGTAAAGGGTGACAATGTTGATTGCTCTTGTAGGATTGCATATGTTTATAAGTGTAGAGTTATCATCTGTTAATGTGTTTTGCAGCTCTTTATTACTCTCTTTTAGAAACTTCAGCAGAGATGTTTGCTGGTTCACTAAATCTAGTTTAGGTGCCATAAGCTCGTCACTACAGACTGTTGAAGTGAGAGGACTCTTGGAACGAGAGGAATCAATACTTCCCATAATCAAAGATAGATCTCTTGGCAGACACTTACACTTGTAAAAACTGCTTTTAGTTTTTTGCACAGCAAAATAAACTTGTTTATTCTCATCTGGGTCTACACACTGTTGGGAGCATAGTTGTGGATCCGCAGCATTTATTACAAGGGTTGTATCCTCTGCAATATTGATCAAAATTAAAATTAACAGAAACATTGGGTGTTCTTCGATGTAAAGGAAATTAGAAAGCTATCAAAATAATTCCAATACTTTTGAGGAAGAATGACCTACATTTACCTTTTAGTGCATAAACACCAATATAGTTATTAATCCAATCATCTGCTTTCCCATTACTAGCCACTCCATCAATGGCAGTATCATAATCATAGAAAGTACCTAAAAAATAATTAATTAAAAAAATTAAGTTGTATTCACCTGATAAAAGTTACAACGCAGTGAGAAAAAAAACTTACCAACAAAGTCAAGAAATACTTGTCTTGGTCCAGAACTTTTCTTGAGCTTTATCTTTATACGACTGGCAACAAAAGAAGTCAAGTAGGTCGGCATGTCTAAGTCTTTGAAATAAATTATTCCTGAACTGTCCATCTGGTTTGGGTTAAAGGCAATTCTCCATTTGTCTTCTTCTGATCTTCTAGGGCTAATCCAATCTGGGTTACTAAAAAAAAGACTTGTTTTCTGGCATGAATTGTTTCTTTTTATATCTCTCTCTAGATTTATATAATATACCTGTGACTGTACTGACTATCCTTGAAATATCCAATCTGTATCTCAAATTCAAAGTTTGAGTTAAAATCTGTTTTGTTAAAGTAAACCCCCCAGATCATCGCAGATCTTTCCTTGAAATCAAAAACTATGGTGTCTTCAGATGAAAAGTCCCATCGGAAGTCACTTCGAGGATAATCCAGACCTGGGTAGTCATACAAAGGTATCACAGATCCCTAAACATACAAAGGCATCACAGATCCCTAAACATACTAAGGTATCACAGATCCCTAAAACATACAAAGGTATCACAGATCCCTAAACATACAAAGGTATCACAGATCCCTAAACATACAAAGGTATCACAGATCCCTAAACATACAAAGGTATCACAGATCCCTAAACATATTTTTATTTCTGTTTACAGCCTCTGATGAGAGAGATCAACTAAAATCTGGTTCCTTTGAATCAACATTTTAAACTAATTTTATTCGACAGTCCTATCTGTCAATAGTCAAAGCTATTTCTCACTTTTCATTAAATTTGAGTAAACACATTTCTAACCTGGTAAACAGTAATTGAGGAACTAGTATTGAGAATTGAGTCCTTATCAGCCATCATCAATGCCCTAAACAAAACAAAAAATATTTTGTTTCACACAATTCTAAAATAAAAACATGAGAAAATTGTATGAGAAGGAATTTACCTATGTGCAAACTTTTCTCCTGCTTGGTTATTTGCATTTGATTCTACACCTGATGGCTTAGAAAACTCACAGGTCACACTAAACAAACATTGTAATTTCAATTTTGATGAAGTTTTATTGTTTATTAGACTTCCAATAATTAAAAATTAAAAATAACTTAATTTCTTTAGTGGGACACTTTAACTTTTTACCAGGAATACAATACTTCAGCTATCTTATAGGTATATTTGCAGAGCGGGTGGTTATTTTAATTTTTTGTATTAATGATGTTAATTAACTTATCATTCCCCTTTCTTCGGAGAAAAGTAGGTTAGTAAGGTTGGTGAACAGGCAGTACAATATTTAACTTTCTATTCCAAACTCCACGGGGATATGGACTTTTGATTTTGCTTTTATTTATCTGTTAATGTATATTCTTTGTCTCTACATAGGTGAAGAATACGCTATAATACTTTTATGTAGAAGTTATATTCAGGGCTGAAATTTATAAAACTTACGTGATAGTCCTAGATTGTCCTGCTGAGTCCTGAAATGATATCTTGTATTCACTCCAACCATACACTTGGTGTTGGAAATACAATTCTCCGCAGGACTCAGATATATCAAACTCTGACACCTTGTATATCTAAACAAGGATTTTGTTGTATAATGTTGGAACATTAGAACTGAAAATTATATTAAAAATATGAGGTTTGAGCAAAAACTGCTAAGAAAACTCAAATATTTTGAACCTTGTAAATATTTTGGTTTTGGTTTTTGTAAAGCTTTAAAAATTTAGACAATAGACATCTTATAAATGTATCATATACTTTGTACAGTTTATGTCAACATCTATCCCTAAAAATGAAATATACGAATGGATATTAGTTGGTATAAAAATAACCTCGTAATCTGAAGGTGAACAGTCCTCTCTTGGAACTAATGGGTTTGTAGGGAAATTCTTAACACAGTAGCATTCAGAGGACTTGAAATAGAGAAGAAGATAAGTAATTTTTCCTCCAATAATTAGAAAACATAAATCCCAGTGATTATCAATATAAAGTAGTAAAACAGCAACCTTTTCTTTCTTTTTATTAGAAATGAAAATTAAATCACTTTAAATTAGAACAACCCTGATGAAAAATATTCCAAACATTTTTGAGGTTGGTCGTCCCCTGTAGTGTCATGTGCTTTATTTTTTGCCAGAAATGAAATTATTTAGTAAATAATATTTCAATTTAAAATTACCTTAAACATGTAAAGGTCATAGTTTCTAACCCTACAGTATTCAACACAATGTCGTGTAGTGTAATACAGTTGGTCATAATTCTTGGATACCTACAATAAATCAGTATTTTAAATTACCACTATGTCAATAAAGATGAGATTTAAAACTGAAGCCAAAGTAAACCCTTGGCATCTATTTACGCCCAAGTATATAAGGAACAAGTTATAAAGACTCAAGTTTTAGCTAAACTTGGTTTTAAGTAAAATAGATTTAGTGTGTTTAATCTCTTATTAGACTCGGTCTTAAGTGACAGGGCTGGGCAGTGTTCATGTTCCTATTTTTATTAAACGTTTGTTACACGTTCTAGAACATGTTGGTTCCTTGTTCATTCTTTTCTATGCGAAACAGTTTGGGCCACCTTTTAGAATTTTAGTTGTTATGGAATTATTTTCTTTTTTTTTAACTCCATTGACATTTTTTATGGATGATTTAAACTTTAAAGGTTTTTCCCATTTGTTAGCAGACTCTTTTGTTAATTTTCAAAAACCTCTGTTTCATTAACGTTCCGTTGCCAAATTGTAGTAAAATAAAAATTCTGATTTGTTTGGCAAGAAAAGAATTTTCTAATCTGTATATCTTTGAAACCCAATGTTGTAAACCTTAGATATTTCAGGCTAAGAAGTCTGTTAGATCAAAGAATCTAAGTTTGAAATAGCTCAGGTTCAAACTATAACGTTGTAAAGATATAGGAATTAGAAAATTTGGGTTGCAGCTGCAAGGACCTAATTTCTGTCATCTATTCTTTTTTTATTTTCATGCAACTCAAAGTAATCTTTAAACTGGTAAAATTTCAAAATCTATTAATGAAAGAATATTTAATCTTACCCTTTCATTACTGGAAGGAAATGTTTCAACACATGTATAATACCCTTCAGGGCTTTCCAGGATTTCTAAATATATAAGTTTAAAATAAGCAATGTGAAAATGACAACATAAATTTCATGTATAATTGTAAAAAGCTAAAATGTAATTGGTTGATTTAAGCAAGCAAAGTGCTATTGTTTTACTAAGATTATATATATATATATATATACTGCTAGTCTGTCGGTCTGTCAGTTTGAATCTAAACTTCAAAATGGCTGAACCGATCAGGCCAACATTTTTTGAGGGACCTCACATGACTTTGTGGAAAGTCAGAGCTAAAAATTTTTGATTTTAAGATGGGCGCGAAGCGCCCTGAAAGCCTAGTTTAATCAAATTTTTCTTTGTTGTCAGAAAATAAGTATCTACTTATGATAAAACACGTATTTATGCGTCCCAGATTTATTTAGAAACTCTTTATTCAATAAATCTTGATTTGTCAATTATCAACAATTTCAGGATTCCATACAAAAAATAAAAATCTGTTAAATTTCACTCATGCAGAATAAAAACTATTTTTGCAAGTCTATAATAAACTCTGTGATTAAACTATATAAAAAACCCAAGATGATTATGTTTACCTGGAATGAACAAGGATAAAGTTATCTGCTGATCTGCTGGTGTAGACCTCTCAAATGTATCTGGTTGAAAAATCAAGAACTGGAAAGTGCGGGTTTCTGTTAAAGCAAACTCGTCCACAGGAACATTACAATTCTGATATTTATGATAAATAAATTGAATAATTTTATTAAAAATAACTTTAAAATCTGTAAAAGAAAACTTTGAATAAATGTAACCTTTCCGGCGGCAGTTGAGAGATTACCATCCAAGATCTTGGCAAATTTTCTCATGTCATTTGACCCATAAATTGTAAATCCGTTGGTTCCGCAGCAGTTAGTTCCCCCCTTATGAGAGTTTTGGATTTTGAAATTCAAAAACTTTTTCCTGCAGCCATAGTCCAGAGCAAACTAGAAAAACAAATTATAGTGTTTTAATATGAATTTATGACATAATTTAAGGAATTGTTTACACAGTTCAAGCCAGCCTACATTTTGTGAAGTTAACATGCATATAGCCTATACCCAACTGTACAAGCAAATGCATATATAACTATGTGAAGTACAGTAAATTCTTGTATAGATTGGATGAAGGTAGGATCAACATTCAAAGATCTTAAAACAAAGTCATGAGCTAACATGAGAAAAGAATTTACACTAAGTAATATTATAATAATCTGAAGTGTTACTATTTTTAATCTAAAATATTATGGGACTAATTCAACAACTTACTGATGCCTCCCTCCCCACGGTGTTTAGATTTGCTGACCATACACTGGAAGAATCATCATCCTCACATGTAGAGTCTGTAGGATTAAAACAGTGACACTTGTGAATTGTGTATTTTCTTTAAGTACATTTCTGTTACATTTTGTTACATTTTTGTTATTTTTTGTTACATTTTTGTTACATTTTGTAACATTTCTGTTACATTTTGTTACATTTCTGTTACATTTTGTTACATTTCTGTTACATTTTGTTACATTTCTGTTACATTTTGATACATTTACATTTCTGTTACATTTTGTTACATTTCTGTTACATTTTGTTACATTTCTGTTACATTTTGGTAATTTGTTTAGATTGGCACATTATGGGCTGAAGACTAAAGAATATTAGTCTCTTAAATTAAAGACTTCAGGGATCAGATGTAATACAGGGTGACCCAAAACAAAAATCTTTTGAAATTTCTTGAAAAAGTGCTCTAATGTATAGTTTTTAATTTTAGAAGGGGTTGTTAAATTAACATTTTGGTGTACGATGCTTCCGTTTGGCGCAAAACTGTGTATATCTGTTAACTTCAGAAGCCCCTATTTGACATAATGCAAATAACCCGCCTATTTCTAATATTTCCAAGGTCTATCAAAGCTGTTCCAATCATGGAGCCGGGATTTCTGCAACCATTCTTTTTTTTAAGGGTTCTCCTTTTAGAGTTTTGGGTATAGGACTACATATACACTTTGGAGTTTAGAAAGCCCATGGAAGAAAAATCTGAGGTGGTTCTGATTAATTTAAATAAATTTTTTTTGTTTCCTAGGCAATATTTGATAGCTTAAGTTAACAGCGAGATTTTCAAACATTCAACATTGTTTTACACCAAATGGAAGGATTGGATGACAAAAAACTTAATTAATGACCCCTTCTAAAATAAAAAACTATATACTGGGGCACATTTTCGAGTAATTTCAAACGATTAAAAGGGCTAAACTTCCTAATCCGTGCTTTTTCTGGGTCACCCTTTATATGGTAAGAAGTAGCTGAACTATAATACATGTTGGTTCAAGCTAGCTGAACAGAATTTGTTAAACTTCATATATAAAGGTTAAACCATGTCTTGGTAGTCATAGAATCTGGTCCCAAAACACAGAAAGGATAGTTTAAATAGCTGCATACAATTTTACAGAAAGGAAATGAGTCTTTTTCACAAACTTAAGTTTTTGAATCCCTATATCTTTGCAACCTAATGATGTAAACCTTTGAAATTTAAAACTTAAATCATTTGATTTAATAGAATTCTTAATTTGAAATATCTGAAGTCTATGGCACTGGGTTGAAAAGATATAGGGATTATAAAATCAGAGTTTGTAGCTAAGACTAGATTCCTATTTGATCCAATACTAAGCCAATTCTGAGCAAATTGTATAATGCACCTATACCTGTCAGTGCTGGGATGACCTTAGGATCTGACGGAGAAGGTCGTGAGTCTAGTACTACAGTAGGGTTCTTGCATGCATTGGAACCTTAACAAGTTTAGCTTTTTCACCTGGCACAAGACTGTCAATTATTAACAATATATCTCCGTGTAAAGTCGTCTTTAACTTAAGTCCCCTCTCGGAGACACCAAACCAAACAATTTTAACCGCTTTTCTTAATTCTCCCCGATGGAGTCATAAACAACCTCGCGTATTGTGAATCCATTTTCATGTTAAACAAAGAATATTTTCATAAAAAGAATTAGTGACTTTCATTAATAATCAATTGTCATTTTCATTTCAGAAGTTTAAAACGTCTTTAAGTACTGTTCAACAATTATTAACCCCTTTATCACCCGCTATTAGATCGTAAGGATTTTTTCATTATAAACATTTATTATAACATTTGTACATGTTATCAATATATTTGTAAGTTTAGCTTTTTCATCTGGCACAAGTCATATGTCAAATAAAATCATATAACATAAGAAATTTCATTAAAATAATTGAATAGTGAATTGTTACCACATTTTTTAGAGCCAGACACTGCAAAAAGCATAGGTTTCAAAGATGTTATTGCTGTGCTGTACATTTTACAGGTGTTTGGGGTTGATGAGCGGTCAGAGAACCAAGTTAAAGCCTATTTGTATATTGGAATTAACATTTGATGTTAAAAAACATAAAATTATTTTCGATACTTTTTTAAAAAGCTTGACATCAAAGGATAAAGATTAAAAAACAGGTTCTGACAAGCAAAGAAAAAGCATATTTGAAAGATTTAATAAAAAAGTTTACTGGGCTAACTAATTTTAAAAGTTAGGTTACACAGAAATATTAATCTTATCCCCACTGTATCCCTTAGACTTACTAGCTTACCAAACAATTTGAGGTCTCAAAACACAAAGTGGCACACTCCATCCAAGACTCAGCAGTTGAAGATGGGGTAATTTCAGTCCCAATATCAATTTGATAATCAAACCAGGGGCATTTATTAGTTAAATCCTCTAGTAAAAGAAACTGTGTTAGCTTTTCATCTCCAATGTTATATTGTTCATAAACATTTATTTTTTATTTTTTATATAAGTAAAAAAACGTCCTTTTGATGAAAAGATGAAAAAAAGCTTGTATGATTAGAAAAAGATAAATTATGAAATGATAATGTTAATGATATTTGTAATTCATAATTTAAAAATAAAAAATAAAAATATATCATTTAACTAAACAATACACATTGAAACTGTTGATATAAAAAATCATGATTCTCTAATAATCTTTTTAAAGTTTTGAAAAGCTTTGTGTCAAAAGTTAAACCGTTGGTAAACTAATGGAGTAACTCATTCAAATAAAAGAAAAACTTTCTTTTGATGAATTCTCATAATAAAACAGAACATTTACAAGACATACACAATTTACCAAAAATCATTTAAACCATGGTACATACCTGTACTACAGTCTCTTGTACCATGTAGGAAAGGACTCTTTAAAGCTGAAATCTTTTTGCGGTTTTTAATGAGAATGCAACCAGTGACAGGAGGTGTATTTGTTCTCCAAAAATTACACAGTTCCTTGTTAGCCCTACCAAACAATAGTCACTATACACAATTCCATGCATTATCACCACGCTTTGTGGTCAATGTCTCCGATTAGGTTAAAAATTTCATAATGCCTTTTTTAGGATGTATCAATTTGGGAAATGCAATATTTTTGATTTTTGACCAGTTTAAAGGTCTTTTATGGCCACTTAATGGGACCATTCACTTATTTGGGCAATTAAAGGGTAAACTTAATAGCCTATAAGCTATTTGATGGTATTAGTCTTACTTTTCAAAGAAAACTGTGACCTGAGAAAAAGCCGATTTATCATTAAGAATTCCAGTGCAAAGGTATGATACCTTTGCATTTACATTATTTGATGCTTTTTGTCATAGATAACTTATTTTAAACATTTGAAGGTTTGAAGCATTTCCCATATTTCCCCAGGAATCAACGTTATTTAATGAAGAGTTGGAATCTGGAAACCGGTTTGTCCTGTATAGAAAGTTGCCTTTGAATAAAGGTGTTCATTTGTTCAATCATGTTTAGATACAAAAAACACGTTAATTTCTTAGTAATTCTAAAATCAAAAGTTTTTATATTTTATTATATAATGGCTAACACATAATGTCAAATTGAAATAAGATAATCTTTTCATTTTATTGGGCTGTGTTACTGAAAAATACTTTGAATAGTGTCTATGCAAAGGTATCATACCTTTAAGTTTGAATTTTAAGCGATAAGTAAGCTTTTTCTCCGGTTTACCATGAAATTACCCAAATAAGTTCTTTAACTTTAATAATTTATTTCAATTAAGGGATATGAGCACAAGCTCATTCATACAAATAAAACGAAATGTTAGTAAACCTATTTCCAGTTTGTTTTCGAAGTCTTGTATTGATCAAGATTGATTAAAAGACGAGTGTACCCCAACGTTTTGTGTTGCGCCATTGTCTTAAATACTTGATTATGTAATAATGTAATTACCCAAATAAGTGAATGGTCCCTTTAAAAAATGTTGAGTTTTATGAATTTAAAAGTTTGAAAATCAACAGCTAGCTCTTAACCTCTTTTTAAGTTTTTTTGCTACTTTTTCAAAGTATTTTGATCTTAAAAATTGATATAAAATGCAGCCTCCAATTATGTTCATCTACAAATATCAAGAAGAAAATTTGGGAGAGGCAATCATTGACCTACATTTTGACCTCAGAAAACGTAGAAAATAAGGGAAAATAGCACACAACACACTTTTTACTATAACTTGATTATTTTTGTTTTATCAGACGTGTTTAATATGTCTAGCAACCACATAAATCATGAGCCAAAAGAAACTCATATATCTGATCTCTGTTTTGGCCACTTTTTAAGAATGGCCTCTAAAGAGATCAAACTATAAAATCAATTAAAATGGGTCATGTAATTTTTAAAATCAGAGTATTCTTGATGTTCAGATTTCAGCCTTCTATCCCAATTTTTAAGACTAAAATACTCTGAAAAAATTGCGAAAAAAAAGGAAAATGTTGAAAATACAGGGTGTTTCCAGAAAATGATCATTTTAATCCACTTAATGTTAATGGGTTTTTAAAAATATTTTTTCATATCAATAAAATAAAGATATTTTTAGATTTTTCCAGAAACCAAACGAGATTAATGCTCAACTTTTTTTGACAAATTTTCAAAAGAAAATTAAAATGCCTCTTTTTCTTTGACACCCTGACAACAAGAAATAACTAACTGTCAATCAAACTTTGAAATTTATGAAGTTTACAAACGACCAAAACTGTTTTAATTGGCCAAACAAGATCTTTTCAAAATCAAAAAATATTGGATTTCCCGATTAATATAACCTAAAAAAAGTATCCTGAAATTTAAACCAAAATCCGAGATATTGACCACAACAGACATGGAATGAGCCACATGCTGATTTTTCTATTTTATTGAAATTTTAAAGTTTGTCCATCCTGAAAAAAAAACAAAATAGAAATAGATAGAAACCCTAATTGTCAGCTGAGAATAAAAGATGGGAAGGCATTACCTGCAATGGTCTGCACATTCTTGTACACTAGATGCTGAGATTGGTTTGGCTTTATCCTTATCCAAAACATCAAGCCCGGGAGAAAACCTTGAAGGGCACTTGTCTACAAGAAAAAAATTTTAAATAATTTTTTTTTTNGTTTGACATGGTATACATAGTTGAATTACTGACCTACCGTGGAGTTAAACTAACTATACCAGGTTTAACTATTAGTTTGACATGGTATACATAGTTGAATTACTGACCTACCGTGGAGTTAAACTAACTATACCAGGTTTAACTATTAGTTTGACATGGTATACATAGTTGAATTACTGACCTACCGTGGAGTTAAACTAACTATACCAGGTTTAACTATTAGTTTGCCCTGGTATTCTTTATAAAACATACTGTCCCGGTTTGCCTGTAACTGTTTAACTTTGATTTATTTATAAAAGACGACATTCCCTCTGTGTGTCTGTCTAAATATACTGATTCAGTTTCAATTGGATCTCCACAAATTTAGGTGTGAAAATGAATTTTCTAAAGTGAATTTATCATTATAAAAGGTAATAGTTTGTAAACCTTATATAACCTTCAAAGTGTTTGCATAAGTGGCATGCATATTTATAAGCTTACATATTCTATACTCATCTATATTTATACTTTGCTTGTCTCAGTGTTTGTTCGTTTGTCTGTCTGTTTGTATCCATTAAAAGTCAAAAACAGCTAAACCCATTTGGGCCCAAATTTTGTGTGGGACCTCACGTGACCCCAGGGAAGGTTTATGAATGATCAAAATTTTAAAAATTTGTGGTTAAAAGTTTTTATTTTTGTAAAATTTCCAAATGCATGAAAAAATATTATGAAATCCGCAAACTTTTTTTGTTTTTTTTTTATAGTGTACAAAAAGAAGATGCTGACAGATTATGTCACAATTAAAAATTAAAATAGAAGATGAAGAGGGCTAAGCGCCCTGAAAGCCTAGTTTTGTACATTTCAGTTATGTGGCTTGTATATATGGAAATCTGATTCAATAAACAACTGAAGAAACTTATCAAAATTATTTACAATTCAACCCAGACAAAACTTGTTGTCTGGGGTCTATTTGAAAGTAACCACAAAACTCAGATACTTCCAATATTTTCTTACATCTTTAAAACTATTTATTTCTAGAGGCTCTACTCTCTAGGCTAGTAAGTTCAGCATATATTCAGCCTTGTTATTTATCATGTATTTATATCTAGAAGCAATAAATGTATACTTCTGAAGCATAATCTTTAATGCTTGGTTTCTACTTCTAAACTAAAAATTAAGACACATTCACAGGTTTATCCACATGTGAATTCACTATTGCTAGATTTCGGGGTATATATTCTATATAAATAATAAGACCCATTTAAACTGGACAAAAGCTACTTGTACTCTACAACTTGCTTTAGCTGGTTAAAAGTCGGTAAGAGATTTGAGATAAATAAGAGTTTACAATGAATGATTAGTTAAAGCAAAAGTATAAAGGAATCAAAATTTATTTTTGTCAGACAAGACGCAATAAGGAGTAGAGTTAAAACTTACGAATAGGAGTTGTTTGAGAACCGCTGAACTCAGAAGATTGCAATGTATCATTAGCTTCCAAAGTTTTCCAATTAGTAAAAGTTAAACATGATCCTGTATCACTAGAATAGATCCAACCCTTGCATCCATCCTAGGCAACATAATATCAAAATAAAATTATGAAACAAAATAAATCGGTTCTTTAGTGAAAACTTTTTGGTTTCTTATTCTCTTATTTTGCAATATGAATCAACTTAGTGTAATCTGCAGAAATGACTAATCAGAGAAACCAATTAGCTTTTCTTATTGGCTGAATCTATACAGCGTGCTGGCCAATAAGTGATCTGGACCTTAGCTTTTTTCACAAGAAATAGAAGAATTAGTAAAAAAAACTCATAGTTTTTCCGAATCAGGTGTTACTGACTGACTTGGTCTATAATTTCGCAATGTTAACCCTATCCCTGCTGGGGTACTAGAAAACCAGGATACGTTGGGGGGGGAGGGTCAATTGATGTCCAAAAATGACAAATCATACATCATTAGAATCCGCAAAAAAATTTGCAAATTTGCAAAAATTGATTTTGTTTGGAAAATCCAGTTATATAGTAAAAATGTTTGGAAAAAAATGTCCAAAAAATTATAAAATATACATTTTTGAAAAGCCCTTGACCATGCCATTTTAAGTATGCCAAAAAAATTGCAAAATTTTAAATAACCTGATGTGTAATTAAGCAAACTAAAAATGTACAAATTTCTTTTGACAGGTTGTATGCAAAAAATAGCAAAATTTCTTTGTAAAATTCGTGGGATCCGTTTTCTTTTGTCATAGGCTTTCCAAAAAGCTAAACATTATCAAAATCTGACAACTGAAAGTGGGTCAAAACAATGATTTAGTTTGTTACTGGAAAAAGTAGTCATTCAAACAGTGTGCCTGAGGATTCAGGAAGTTAGTTTATAAGCCAGATTTTAGATCTAAAGGGAGGGCTATGGGTATTTAGGAAAAGTCAGAAAATTTCAACAGCCTCCCCAGTAGTAATAGGGTTAAAGAAATATGGTGAATAATTATTACCCTATTGTAACAGACGAAGTAGCAGTTATCCTCATGTTTAGGATCTACTATTTCTGTCAGCTCTCCTTCTCTATCAGATGGAATCAGTCCCATGGATGGGTCTAAGGATCCTAAATCAAAAATATTGTTGATATACGCTCACACTCTAAATCAAGAATCATAAGAATCTCTTATTTGGTAGCAACAATTGGACAGCTGCCGAGAAAGCACCAAAATATCGGTTATATTCAATAAAAATCTCTTATTACAACTTTTGCTGCCAAATAAATAATTTAGAGTCATGTGTTTAGAGAATGTTAAAACTTGGGAGCAAGACAAATAAGATCTTCCCCTGCCATAGTTGTTCCCAATTCTTTTTCTGTTCCAGGATGAATTTACTCACCAACAACAGTCTCAATGCCAATGTATGTGAAAGCAGGACCATCCTTGGTATATTCAAGAACAGTCACTTTCACATATCTTGTTGTTTGTATAGAAGGCAAAGGGATTCTATCAGGCAGCGCACTACATCCCTGGGTAAAGAAGTATATTGGCAACGTTAGGGCAATGCTATTAAGTAGTTAGAATTTATATGTATGCACCTTGTTGGAAGGATCTTTTAAAGTAAAATCATCGACTACATCATCATAAGTAGATCCATCCCTGGACACGGATATTTTTACTCTCTAAATATTTTCCCCTCCATAATCTTTTGTTTGTAATAATAGACAGAGTTCCTGATAGTATCGAGCTGTACAATATCAAGTTTTGAGTTGTACAATATCAAGTATTGAGTTGTACAATATCAAGTATTGAGCTGTTCAAAATCAAGTATCGAGCTGTACAATATCAAGTATTGAGTTGTACAATATCAAGTATTGAGCTGTTCAAAATCAAGTATCGAGTGTACAATATCAAGTATTGAGTTGTACAATATCAAGTATTGAGCTGTTCAAAATCAAGTATCGAGCTGTACAATATCAAGTTTTGAGTTGTACAATATCAAGTATCGAGCTGTACAATATCAAGTTTTGAATTGTACAATATCAAGTATCGAGCTGTACAATATCAAGTTTTGAGTTGTACAATATCAAGTATTGAGCTGTACAATATCAAGTTTTGAGTTGTACAATATCAAGTATTGAATTGTACAATATCAAGTATTGAGCTGTACAATATCAAGTATCATTTGAAGATGCGGAAAGAAAGATCTCTTCATAACAAATATAAAGTGAATTTCATTTGATAATGATAATTTAATAACATTTTTATTTATTTATATTATTATCAAATAAAATCAAATAAACTTATTTATATTTGGCAATTTATAATAAAACATTATCTAAATAGATGGTTTAATTGCATAAACGAATGTGTGCTGGAGGACTTGACAGGGCTGAGATGATTTCATCTTGTTCTCCTATTCTGTACAAATATTTAACTTTATTTAACACGATGAGAAGGCGGCGGGAGAGTAAGGAATGTGTGTAGAATTGTCTATTGCACAAATTTTAAAAAGAATTATCTAAATCTTAATTATTCTTTTAAAGTTAGATTAAAGGAAGTGTTCGCGAAAAATGAAAGGGGGTATAGGCTTAATTTGTTTTTGTTTTTTTTAAATTTTCGCTGGCGCTGGATTTTCGAACATTCCTGGAAAATATGAAAATGTCGTCTTTATTATCAAAAATCCTCGAAACAGGAATAAATGTTTTCAAAAGTAACTCTCAGATCATAAAAAATACAAAATATTATGAAATATTAACTATTTACGTATGCGTTGAAAAATAATCGATGACTATTGTTTGTAATATCTGAATGATTTGTTTGGATTTAAATTGATTTGTTTACGATCCGAGTAGAATGTTGCATCTTTCTGAATTTGTATGGACACAACCTTTTTCTCCTTATAGACGCAACAGATAGAAGTAAGATTAGTAGCGATCAAAAGCGGCTTTTTATCGCATTAAGCCTATACCCCCTTTCATTTTTCGCGAACACTCCCTTTAAAAGAAAAACAAATCTTGATCTCATGTTTATCTACAAATTACAATTTAATATCTATTTGGTATCCCATCATGTCAATAGTCTCGTTTGTGGAAAAGGAAAAACTAATCAGAATCCAGGTAATTTTGCCTTAAACCAATTAGAGAGATCGAGAGATCAAACAGATTCTGCACAATTGAGGTCAAAAGATCTAAATTATCAGTATTTGGTGTATAAAAACTTTACTCAAACCTACTAAAGCTTTAGTATTTTCTTTTGTAATTATCTTTCTAATTATAATATGTTTATGATTTATTATCATAAAGATCTTTTGAAGGGTATAATTAGTGTCTAAGTATGTCTATGATACCTAATTATCTTTTTAAATATTCAAAAGTTTGATTGTCATGTGTATTGTTTAATACAGATAATTAACATTGCTGTTCATATACATTATGATAAAATTGATGATAGTAATAATTGTAAAACTTGGCCCTTGGGGCACTTTTTGGATAAAAGGGGTCCAACCAATATAGTTTTCTTTGATATAATGGAGACTTAAAAACGAGTTTTTGTTTTGTTTTTTAGTTTTGTTTGGATAGATTCAAAACTGTCAAAATAGATATCATAATGAACTTTAAAACTTTTTTTGGAAACGTTAAAATCCGCTCATTCAGAGAAGAATGGTAGGGTTCCTTAGTTTTACAAACTGCAGGGTTAGATCCATCATCCTGGCAGAACCCTTCTCGGTTCTTTACAATCAACCTTAACAAACATGTCTTTCGTGGTAGCTAATAGTTTTCAAGAAAATAGCGGGTGTTCGGTCGGATTTCCTTTCTCAAAAAAATATTCTAAGCGGCCAAGCCTTTTTAAAACTAAATAAGAGGTTTATGGAATAAACTTATTTTGGCTAACCCCCCCCCCTCATAATACCCAACTGTGGGGGGGGGGCTGCATGATTAAACAACACGAACAGTTTTCTTTGCAATTCTTTGATTGTTTAAAAAGCTTTACCCGCTAGAATTAAAATAAAAAGTGTCCGCTGTTGATATCAGTTTATGTCAAGTTTAAGATTAGCGCCCTAACAAAACTGCTAAATTAAAAAAATATGTACATACAAAAGTTTCGACATCAAAGGATGAATATAGTGTATTAGTTTGACATGGTATACATAGTTGAATTACTGACCTACCGTGGAGTTAACTAACTATACCAGGTTTAACTATTAGTTTGACATGGTATACATAGTTGAATTACTGACCTACCGTGGAGTTAAACTAACTATACCAGGTTTAGCTATTAGTTTGACATGGTATACATAGTTGAATTACTGACCTACCGTGGAGTTAAACTAACTATACCAGGTTTAACTATTAGTTTGACATGGTATACATAGTTGAATTACTGACCTACCGTGGAGTTAAACTAACTATACCAGGTTTAACTATTGCTCGCTATTTCTTACATTCTACCCTGATTTATTTCCGTATAATTCCGTATAATTTCGTATAGTTATAATTGTAAAGAAATGTTTGAATAGTTGAATTTAACCTGGTTCAGCTAGTTCATCTATATTCTCTCATTTGGTTACACTATAGAGCTGAAGTTCAACTACTTTTTTCTTTTTATTAATTCCAACCTCCATGAGATCGAAACTTTTGTATGTAGACAAGTTAAATTGTTTCTCCTACCTGTCGATGGCAACAACACAGCCCATATCTAAGATAATGTTAGTATTGTTCTGATCTGAACCAGCCCAGTAACTACAGTCATCTACCAGTAGGGACTCCTCCTTAAACCTGGTTCTAGTCCCAGCAGCAGCAGTCACCACAGTAGCTTTACCACACACTAAACTCAATATATTTAGCTTAAACCTAGTTCTATAGTCCCAGCAGCAGAGGTTATCACCACAGTAGCTTTACCACACACATTAAACTAAAAATATTTAGCTTAAACCTAGTTCTATAGTCCCAACAACAGCAGTCACCACAGTAGCTTTACCACACACTAAAATCAATATATTTAGCTTAAACCTAGTTCTATAGTCCCAGCAGCAGCAGTCACCACAGTAGCTTTACCACACACTAAACTCAATATATTTAGCTTAAACATAGTTCTATAGTCCCAGCAACAGCAGTCACCACAGTAGCTTTACCACACACTAAACTCAATATATTTAGCTTAAACCTAGTTCTATAGTCCCAGCAGCAGAGGTTACCACCACAGTAGCTTTACCACCAAACCTGAGATTCTCAGGCTCCTGTTGGATATCGTCGTTTTCAGATTGGTTGCGCATTTGTTGAATATCATACGTTTAATACTACAACTTTTATTCAAAATTGCATATATATATATATATGTATTTTTGTATAAATTTGACACACTTTTATATCAATTTCTTGTGACAGGTACATCAGATAGATGTTTTATATATGTATCGTTTAACGCCTGAGATTTTCAGGTTTCATCCTTTACCCTCTTTCATTTTTCCTTTACAGTCCCTTTAAGTGTAGCGTTGAAAAACGGACATGCCCCCTTTAAATGAATGCTAAACGTTATTATGTGATTTGATTTAAAGCTTTTAACCGAAAATAAAACTATGAATCAAATTGCTCAAAAAGCAAGGCTTATATCTTAAAGGATGCATAAATTCATAAAACAATAATTCGTAAATAGAAAACTTGTATTTTAGATTTTGGGTGCAAAGTGTTTTTTTTTTGGGGGGGGGGCTTAATAGGTGATAAAAATGTTTTCTTAGTTCTTTTTTTAAATTTTTTACAATTGCAAAAAAGAAGAACAAAAACATGAACTAACTTGTCATGATTAATCAAATAAATGTTTTAGGACACCTTTCCTAATCATATTCATAAATGGTAGACTTAAAATTTTATTTGGGTTTTTACAACATGATTAAAATTAACCAGTAACAAATTAAAGATAGAAAAGTCGAACATTTATTACTATATCCTAAAAATTAGTGAAAGTCCGGACCTTGGTCCGGGGGAAGGTATCCCCATGCCACAGAGAACAGGCGAAGAAAGATGAAAAGAAAACACAAACGCATTTTTCAAATTTGTTTGAAGTTGTAAGAATGAAACCAAAATTTATTCCTGGGAAATAAACCTTATTTCGGGGCGCTCAATCAAGCACTGAAATAATTGTACTAAAGGTTTTGAATTATTAATAAGTCCTTCTGTAAAAAAGTAATTATGGGGCAATTATCGAAGTAATTGGCTTGCGTTACTTTTAAACTACGGTATATTGTATACAAACTACGGTATATTGTATACAAACTACGCTATATTGTATACAAACTACGGTATATTGTAAAAGCACTGCACAAGAAGAATGTATCATTTACTCTCAGACAAATTAGAATCAATGGAAATTTAAACCCCTGAGGGATTCAATGATAAACCCGAGGGCGTAGCCCAAGGGTTTATCGTTGAATTCCGAGGGGGATTAAATTTCCATTGATTCTAATTTGTCTGAGAGTAAATGACATTCCTTTTTAAAAAGGGGATTCAATGATAAACCCGAGGGCTTGCGGATTTTTTTTGCCTTTGTAGATTTTCAAAGTATCTTTCAATGAAAATATCCCGGCGGGATTAAATGAAAATTGTTGCATACCAAAAAAACAGCTTTTTATAGAGGAATGTATCATTTACTCTCAGACAAATTAGAATCAATGGAAATTTGTCTGAGAGTAAATGACATTCCTTTTTAAAAAGCTGAAAGAGAACTAACTGATTTAAAATTGGAATTTGTGAATTTTGTAAAAAAATTCGCGCATTTCTAAGATTTTTCAATGCAGTGTTTAATGAAAAATCCCACCGGGATTCAATGAAAATTGTTGCATACCAAAAACCAGCTTTTTATAAAGGAATGGTAATTTAAACTACAGGGTTACCCACAAAAGGATGAGATCTTCATTAGAATTTTTACAGTCTTATATACGATTCTCTACAACTGTAAGCTTGATACTTTCTTTGTCAAATCATTATATAAGCCATTCAAAGATTATATTTAGGGCGGTAGACTTGATTTAATATAGGGATCGTCATATTTAACAAGTTTTAGGCCGTCTTTCTGGTTGCATCCTTAACGGACCTTAAATATCACTCCTATATGCCGAGTCCATTAGCGCCTGATCCAATTAGTGTTCACTGTTCAGCCATGTGGTTGTTGTATAATCTGAACCAATAGAAATAGTATGGCGGTAACATCTATCTTTCTATCTATCTCATTAGAGATATGAATCCTTCAATCAGCGCTATCAGTAAATGGAAATATTTACTTCTATTGAAAATATGGTGATATAGACATATTTTTATTTTGAATATTGTTCTTCATTTAACAATAAGTTTTAATCTAAACAATAATAATTATATATTTTCTATCCACTGGTCAACAATTAACATGAAACGATCTAAACTAATACATTTGGAACACAGCAATTTATTTAACATTTTTTGGCATTATTTTCAAAGATTTAGCGGAAAATATTGCAACAAAATAAGACATGCAATTGAGCTTAAAAAAGGACGGATATACACAAAACAGTTGAAAAGAAATATGGTTATTAGTCTTTCTTTTTAAAACAATTTATATCAATTAACCAAAGGAAGGCTTAAATATAAAATCAAATATCGAAATAATGTAATTATGTTATCTGAAATAGTCCTGGTAAGCCAACTAATTTTCCACTTTCCATAACGAAAGTGGAAGTTACAAGTTTAAAATACACCAAGATGGGTTTCAAGAGATCTGCGTTAAGATTCGATATAATCCAGTTGAAAAACCCTGGAATTCAATTAAGGTACAGGGTGTCCCACGAAACATGACAGTTGGTGAATAGTTTAGAGTCTCTTTTTCCATAGTTTGTTATGTTGTTTAATACCAAAGATCAATAGAAATATTCTGTGGGAGTCATGTTATATTAAAATTGATTTCAAAGAAAAAGATAATGAAGCAAAAGATTTTTTAGCTAAAAAAACGATTTATTAAATGTCATGTTTAGTGGGACACCCTGTATATTGGTCATTTTTATGCCACGGATGAATCAATCAATTTTTTGTCCCATTCAATTTGATTTTTGATCTTATATGTAATAAATGCAGGTGCGCTTCGCAAAAAAATTGCATGAAGATGTTTTCATTATTATTCTAAATAGGATAATATGTGACGAACAATGCTAAAGAGAATATAAATCTCATTTCTTTTTTATCTAGACATAACTTTTTTAGTTAATTTTCTTTACATTTTTATTTAATGACAAATAATTGACATGAAAATGTTAGGTTCTTCAGTCTTTATTTTAATGTTTTTTCTCTTCATATATTGACACATTAATTGTAATAGACTTTAATTTTATTCTTAAAGTTCAGATGAAATGATTTCCAGGTTTATTTTACTAAAGTGTTAAAAGTCAAACCAAAGCTTTGAATTTTTGTTGTCTAACCGTCCCTAAAATTGACTCAAAAGAACAAGATCTCGTTTCCAAATGCATATATATATGTCCGAACCCCACAGATCTGCATCCGAACCTCATAAATCTTCTTCTGAACCCCGTAAATTGAACATTCGAGGCTTAAATTGGGTTTAGGCAAGATTTTGGACTGAGTTATATATTCAGTATATGGATGAGATATCAATGGAAAATAGATATAGGTTTCTTGAGTCAGTATAAAGATGAGAAAGCAATGGGAGTATAGGTAGAGGTTTCTTGAGTCAGTATAAAGATGTGATATCAATGGGAATATAGATAGAGGTTTCTGGATTCAGTTTATGGATGATCCATTGGAACATAGATAAAGGTTTCTAGATTCAGTATAAAGATGAGATATCAATGGAATATAGATAAAGGTTTCTTGAGTCAGTATAAAGATGAAATAGCAATGGGAATATAGATAGAGGTTTCTTGAGTCAGTATAAAGATGAGATATCAATGAGAATATAGATAGAGGTTTCTTGAGTCAGTATAAAGATGAGATATCAATGGGAATATAGATAGAGGTTTCTTGAGTCAGTATATAGATGAGATATCAATGGAATATAGATAAAGGTTTCTTGAGTCAGTATAAAGATGAGATATCAATGGGAATATAGATAGAGGTTTCTTGAGTCAGTATATAGATGAGATATCAATGGGAATATAGATAAAGGTTTCTGGATTCAGTTTATGGATGATTCATTGGAATATAGATAAAGGTTTCTTGATTCAGTATAAAGATGAGATATCAATGGAATATAGATTAAGGTTTCTTGATTCAGTGTATGGATGAGATGGAAATATAGATAGAGGTTTTTTGAGTCAGTATATAGATGAGATATCAATGGAAATATAGATAGAGGTTTCTTGATTCAGTATATAGATGAGATATCAATGGAATACAGATAGAGGTTTCTTGATTCAGTATATAGATGAGATATCAATGAAATATAGATAGAGGTTTCTTGATTCAGTATATAGATGAGATATCAATGGAATACAGATAGAGGTTTCTTGATTCAGTATATAGATGAGATATCAATGAAATATAGATAGAGGTTTCTTGATTCAGTATATAGATGAGATATCAATGGAATATAGAAAATGGTTTCTTGAGTCAGTATATAGATGAGATATCAATGGAATATAGATAAAGGTTTCTTGAGTCAGTATATAGATGAGACATCAATGAGAGGATCTGTTCTCAGTTGAACACGTGGAATTGGTCGAGGACAATGTTGTGTTGGAACTGTATCGTCTGAAATAATGTTTTAATAAATATAAAGAAATTGAATATAAAAGATAATTAAAGACATCTTACGGATCCAACGAACTGCTTTGCACTGACGAGGTACGGTGTCCGCTCATACCAAATGATCGCTGCTGAAAAAAATGAATTTGTTTACAGCTTCCTGTTCTATATATAAACCTGAAAAATATAAATTGATTGATGATTTAAACATCGTCTTTGACCTAAAAAATAGTTTGCGGCATTTAACGTATATGTAACCCTATTACAGCAATATTTTGTTAATCAAATAATAATCAAATAATAGCACTAGTCCTGCCATTTCTAAAATGAGGTCTGCAATTTTTGTGCTTTCATAATTACCGGAGACATGAAAGATTTCATTCAGAATGAGACATTTTATGGTTTTATTTAATAAATTGAAATTTGAAGAAAATTTTTAATATCTCTGGTATTTTTAAGAGCAAAAACATGGCAGACCACAATTTGTAAATGCAGAATTAGGGATATTTTGTGATTATTTTTTCATATAATAATATTGCTAAATCAGATTACTAAGCTATTTCTAATATCAAGGACGGCTTTGAAGGTATCCATCAATTTTTATTATTCCGGGTTATTTAGAATAGGACTGTACAAAATTTGAAAATATTCATCTTGAAAACTTTATGAAATCTGCTGTAGTGAGAAACAAAAACCTGCGGACTAGAAAGACGACATTCAACCAAGATTTAGGAAGCAAATGGTTTTTAACAAGCAGTTTAAAAGTTGATCTTTGTTAGGGTTTCCAATCGGAATTCTGTTGCGCGCAATTGCTTCCGCTTGCGTCATTTCATTGCGCGCAATTGCGCTGTAATTGCGAAAAAGGAAGCAATTAAATATTCGCGGAATTGCGTGGAATTGCGCGGAATTGCGCGGAATTGCGTGCATCGGAATTGGTTTCATATCTGAAAATCAATAATTTAAAATGTTCGACTTACAAATTTATGCAGCAGATACAAGAATGGAATTAAATATCTCTATTGATTTTAAAATAATCAAGGCCCGATTGTCACTTGTTTCAACAGTTTTCAAATTTTAAAGTTTCTTGTGGTTAAGCTACTAATTAACAATTTAATATGATACATTTTTCATTTGTTAACATTTGATAAACGTTAAAATGGAAATGTTTTTGGTTAAAATTGTAAGGTTTGTTTTATCAAAATTAGATATTTTGCTACAGTGAGAACCAGAAAACTATGGTACAGAAAGACAACATCACAGTGTATTTAATATTATAGTTACAAGTCGAACAAAATTACTTAGTAACTTATTAAATCACTTATCCAGTTACATGGGTCTGCTTGAGTCTAAACTGTCGTCTTCCTATGCCAGATTTTTCTGGTTATCATGCTGCAAAGGAATATTATAAAACAAAATATTATTTTTAAATTCAATTTTCTTAGCATTTGAGACTGAACTGTTAGTGAAGTTCAGTTTATGGTATGCCACTGCCAAAGTTTAAATTGAATATTTTGTTGTTGAAAGGAACTGCACAATAATTAAATGCATTTATTGCGTGCCATAAGGTTTAAATTGAATTTTATCAAAAAATTGAAAGACAACGCATAGAAAGTTGGACGGAATTGCGCGCTATAGCGCGCAATTCTGTTGCGTTTATTTGCGCGCAAGGTCTCGCAATTGCGCGCAAGTAAAATCCTCTTGCGTTAGAAACCCTAGTCTTTGTGCACTGCACAATTGCTTTGTCTCATTTTCATGGGACTATTTCAAATCATAACTTGAGACTAAACTTTGCAGTTTTCAGGTTCTAACTGTACTAAATTTGCAAATGGTAAAAGGATGTAGACTTGTCATATTGAGGCACTTATTTATCAATTATCATTTAGAGTTGAATAAAAATCATTAAAGAAAATAGATATTTTTATTTACCGGTTTAACTTTTAGTGGAGATATCTTGATTGTTACGCTGGTAGGGTCAGCTTGGTAAGCCAGGGCTGTCATTATTATACTAAAAATATTCTGTGTAAGATGTGTATTTATGAGATGATAATTTCGATGTATATCAGAGTCGTTTTTCAGGGGGGGGGGGGCTATAGGGGCTCAGCCCCCACCAAAAAGAAAACAAAATGTAAGCGCCCCCCTTGAAAAATTTCTGAATACGCCCCTTATCTATCATATAGTTTATTTCAAATTATTTCAGTCGTAAAATCTTTCTTGAAGCTGCAAATAGATTATCAAGTACAATAGGTGGCAACAGAGAAATAGATTATCAAGTACAATAGGTGGCAACAGAGAAATAGATTATCAAGTACAATAGGTGGCAACAGAGAAATGGACCATTTTATACACGACGTTACGCGTGTCAAATATAACAACGAAAACGAAATTTTCTCACATTATTAGTTGACATGTTTACAAAGATTTAATAAAAAGTGTAAAAACAGAAAATAAAGAACGCACTTATTTTTACTGTAAGATAAGAACTTTATTCTAAAAGTATCACTTACTGAGAGTGTACAAATTCTACGTTGCCATCTATTGTAGTATTGTATTTGCTTGGAGCTAAGTTTCCTCTTAAAATGAAATCCTGTAAGAAAAGCCCGGCTTGATTATTTCAAAATATTAACCTTTTCGTTATTATTTTTTGGGAGGGTATTTAGAAATTTGGATCAATTAATGCTATATTGTAAAATGTTTGATTTGAAAATATACCTATGCGGAACAAGCCCAAGAGGATGTATTTCCTGCATTAGTATATTGGCAGGAATCATATGGAACTGAATGTACTCAAGAAATGTATTCAGAATCTAAAATAAAAATGGCGGAAATTTTTTAAGAATTAATGGCGGGATTTTTTTAAGAATTAATGGCGGGAATTCACAACAAAAAATAGCGGAAATTTTTAGACAAGAATGGAGAAATATTGTATATTGAACAGTTGGTGGAATATTTGAAGATGATAGATGTGGTTTTAGTGAATGTGCAACTTTTATATTATTTAAGATTATGTTATTATTAATTAAAGAACCTGTCAAATCTTTCCCTGTGATGTTTAGAAAGATGAAAATTTCCCTGTATGGTAATTGAAGGACTGGAGTATGGTTTTGGTGAATTATATTGGCGTACTAAGAGGCCTAGGGGTGTCAGAAATGATTTTTTTTGCATATTTTTAAAAACTTCTATAAAACTTTTAAAGTTTAATTTTTGATAAAACTTTTTGTTCTGGATGATTGCAAATATCTATCTAAAACTTTCTTAAACCGGCATATTTTTTCTATATTCATTTAGTTAGGAGTTAGAGTCAAAATAAGTATTAATAAACATTGCTTTATATAGAGTAGATATCCTTAAACATACCGATGTAAAACCTTTCAGAAAGTAGGAAAGATTCTGCAAAAAAAAAGTTGCCGAACCAAACAGAATTTTTATTTTGAACAAAAATATTTAGAACTTAAAGAAGTTTTTCTGGGCTGCACTTTACTCTAGTCTTGCATTATTTTCATTTGTGTGCCGGTTTAAGAAAGTTTTAGATAGATATTTGCAATCATCCAGAACAAAAAGTTTTATCAAAATTAAACTTTTTTAGGTTTATAGGACGTTTTCAAAAAATGCAAAAAAAATCATTTCTGACACCCCTAGGCTTAGTACGTCAATATGATTCACCAAATCATACTGCAGTCCTTCAATTATCATACAGTGAAATTTTCATCTTTCTAAACATTCCAGGGAAAGATTTGACAGGTTCTTTCAGAGTTTTGCAAAGGTTTACTAAATTTTAGATTTGATTAAAATGGAATAAAATTTAATTTCATAAAGTTCATGTAAACTTTAAATTTTTAAAACACAAACGTTTAAATCAACAAATGCATCCAAATTAATTTAGTTTCGACAATTTGACACCAACCTCTCTTAATCCTATGCCATTGGTGTCACAGTACTTTTTACTCCACATCAATGCAGCCTGTAAATATTAACAAACTTTTTTTATTTTATCTTTATGCACATACCTTTAATATATATTTGGCATGAGTACTTGTTTGTTGGTCCGATATTTTGAATAAATAAATCTTAAAATTCGAACACTGAACATTTCAAGAAACTGATTACTTGATTCATATTCTAATTGGTTATATCTTATATTTTAGTAACCTGAGTTTGGAGGCTTTAAATATTTCAATCTATGAGTTAAAATATGAGTTTAAACATGAGAAGTAATAGACAATCAGACGAAAATTTACACCAAACTATTCAGATGGAACCGGGCAAAGTTTATGCGACATTTCTGTTATGACTGTGTGTCATCGTAGCTCCCCTTGTTTTGATTTTACGCGCAAGTATAAAACAACCAAATTTATTTAAGAATTCAAAACATCTTTGTTTTTCTCAATAGCTCATTAAAGAAGTTATAATTCAAAACATATAAGATTTTAATCTTACGTTTGATTTACTTTAGTTTGACGTAAATTATACAAAAATTGGCTGAATAGAGGTTGAGGCGAGTAATCAATTAATTCCTTTGTTAACCTGAAATTTTGAGAATTCATCTGCCTTGAGTTCATCCCGGGCCATAATCAGTCGGACAACATGCTGGGGTAGTGTTGCAAAGGAACCAAGGTTCAGAACCTTGGACAATATAATTATTCTATTTATTCATTTTAACTTTGTAAATATATTTCTGCTCATTTTGAAAAAACTAAAAACAGGTATTAAAAGATAAAAAGGTGCAAGGAATAAAAAGGCGGTAAATGAAAAGAAACAAGAAGTCAGTAGATGAAAGGAAGATGGAAGGTAGATGAAAGGAAGATGGAAGGTAGATGAAAGGAAGATGGAAGGTAGATGAAAGGAAGACGGAAGGTAGATGAAAGGAAGATGGAAGGTAGATGAAAGGAAGACGGAAGGTAGATGAAAGGATGATGGAAGGTAGATGAAAAGAAGATGGAAAGATGAAAGGATAAAAACTGAATTTGAAAGAAAAACCGCAGACAAATGAAAACAAAAAAGGTCGCAAGTTAAAAAAAATTAAAAAACAAAAAATAAAAAATAGAGGAAATGAAAACAAAACAGGGTGCGGAAAAATGGAAACAAAAAAGGTCACAGATAAAGCACAGAAAAAAAGGTCGCAATTAAAGGGACTGTAAGCGAAATTTCAAATTACCCCGCATGCAAAGATGGCCGGTTCACAACGGTACCCTTTAAAGTTTTGTCGGAATAAGAATGAATTAGGTATTATGCTTTAATTTTAAAAACTGAGGGTTCTCTGAAAAAGTGAGTTGCGCATTTCTCTGCAGGAAAACAAATTTGAATGATAAAAATTCTACAATTTTAAATCAAAAAAACGACAATAATTTTCACATCATTGATCAGATAAAAAGTGGAAATAAAATAAGGAACTGAAAATCCAACTTAAGTTTGTTGAATATTCCGATATTTCCTTCGAAATTTATAATGTTTCAGCCTTTTTTTGGTTGTTTTCAAAAAACAAAGTGATTGAAATAAATTCTTCTGAAAAATGATAATCTATGTACAAAACACTGAAAAAAATATTTCTAAAGATATGATCGTCTCATGCATTGAATTATCGGAAAAATTTCAAAATTGCCATCATGGACTTCTTAAATTTTTAGGAAACCAAATAATCTTTATTGTAGCACAATGATACATTTTAGGGAATTTTTACCATGAACCGAGTATAAATGGTAAAGTGTCTAATATAGTTTCATAAAATATTAGATTCAAAAATCTATTTTTTGTTTCTTTTCAATATTTTATCAGAAAACTTAATTTCTCTGAAATTTTTAATTTAAATTTCTAAAATCAGTTGAGAAAATATCAAAAGATGTTAAATTATAAAAATAAGAGATGAAAAGAATTATAAATTAAATGGTCGTCAATTTGAATTTCTTATTTGTTAAAAGATATAATTAAATCTAAAGTTACGTTACCTCATTTCCATGATCATCTACAAATTCCAGAACCTTAAAGATAGTTATCACAGATTAATAACAAAACAGATAGAACACTAGTTGTCGTCTTTTCAAGAAATAGGGGTTAATTTGTTCACAATAACCCTGAGGTAGAAACCCAAAGGAAATACGCGCATGCTCTCTCTCTGTCTTGTCATTCAACGCAGCATGCGCATAACTCCTTTGGGCTTTTGCCTCAGCTTTCTTGCAGACACAGGGACCTCAACGACGGAATATTTATTAAAATGCATTCATAGCAGTATGCTTACTTACAAGGGGAGGGGGTTCCAGCTAGCCCAGAGCCCAGGCAGGAAATGGGGAGAAGGTGGGGGGGGGGGTATATAAACTCTATCTCTATTGGTTTTAGTCAACATTTTTCTTAAAGGTATTTTTTCATCTGGGTTAACCCTTTCAAGTTTTTGAGATTTATTTCTATCATTAAGATTTAAAATATTAAGATTAATTAATTCTAAGTCTTATGCTGCTACCTCTTAATTCTTATAACTCATTAAGTATGTATAACTAAAAAACAACATGTTTGTTTATCAAACTTCTACTTAGTCAAAATTATTTTAAATAAAATATTTTTCTTCTTTTCAAAAAGAATTCCTTACCTTCTGAATGAGAAATTTTGTGCATTTGTATTGTATATATCTTTCTGCAGTTGCCAGAAGGGCACACACAGTGTCAACAGTAATACAACACTGAAATACAAATAAACTGACAACACAGTGTCCACAGTAATACAACACTGAAATACAAATAAACTGACTACACAGAGTATAAACAGTAATACAACACTGAAGTACAAATAAACTGACTACACATGGTGTCCACAGTAATACAACAATGTAATACAAATAAACTGACAACACAGTGTCCACAGTAATACAACACTGAAATACAAATAAACTGACAACGCAGTGTCCACAGTAATACAACACTGAAATACAAATAAACTGACTACACACTACACAGTGTCCACAGTAATACAACACTGAAATACAGATAAACTGACTACATAGAGTATACACAGTAATACAACACTGAAATACAAATAAACTGACTACACAGAGTATACACAGTAATACAACACTGGAGTACAAATAAACTGACTACACAGTGTCCACAGTAATACAACACTGAAGTACAAATAAACTGACTACACAGTGTCCACAGTAATACAACAATGAAATACAAATAAACTGACTACACAGTGTGCAAAGTAATACAACACTGAAGTACAAATAAACTGACTACACAGTGTCCACAGTAATACAACATTGAAATACAAATAAACTGAACTAAAATGGTAAGATCATTAACTGACAAAAAAACTGATTCGGAATTTTGCAAACTAATTTTATTATTCATGATTCCTTGTTCCTTGAATCTTTTCCTAGTTTTTCATTTAAAGGCTTTATTTAAGGTCTAAGACACAATTCAATCTTGAATCTTAATCTATATAATAAAACAAGAAGTTCCTATATATATATGTTGCCTATAGCTGGCCAAACTAAAGGACCGATAGGGCTGATCTTTTTGTGGATACTCATGGGTGGCCGGGGGGTGTTATAGGCTAAAAAAATTATTATTTTTTTCAATTTTTTTTATTTTTTAATAAGTTTAAGGTCGTCATTGAACTCTCCTTCGTGGGTAACCAAAACTGAGCATTATCTCATGGCTTGCAGACTCAGACTATTCTCATGTTGTTGTTTAAGTATCTCCCTTACTCATGTACGGTGCCTGCTCATACTAAACCCAAAGAAAGGGACTTCAGAGACGACTGTACGGAATTTATTAAAGGTGTTTTTCTTTCATTTTTAATTCAAAGCAAGTGTAAACTATTTTTTTCAGTATATTTCTTAAAAATTTTATTCAAGGCAAAAGACAAAATTCTACTTTCAGATCGTCTAAGAGTTTCTGTTGTCACTTCTACAGTCGATCATTCTTTGTGGATACCCTGTGTAATTTTAATCCAGCTTTTTGTTCAATTTAAAAGTGAATATTTTAAAACTGATTGTTTTTCTATATCTAATATGTTTGCTATTAGTAAGTATTGAACCTAAAATCTTTATAGAAAAAGTTGAAATCTCTGATTGTCTGTTATTTTGTCCGATCATAACTCAGGAACCCCTGGACCGATTTGCCTCAAATTTTAATTGGGGAACTCGGGAGACCCACAGGAATGTTCTAAGTTTGGTTTTGAGATTCTTAATTGAGTGGGAAGACTTTAATTGCGAAGTAAACCGTAAAACCGTTCAAGTACAGGTATAAACGGCGGGAATAACCTTGAGTACCTTGGCAGGGCTGGGTTCCCATGCTTGTATTGAATAAAATATTAATAAAGGTTTTACCTGAATGAATCCTGAGCATGCGCATTTGAGTTCATCTAAACCATAGTAATCCGCGGCATTCATCACACCTGCGCGCATATCAGTGTTGAAATTGTCAAAAACAGAAATAACAGGCTTTAAAGGTTAAAAACTGCAAGGGACCATCCAAGACAATATTCCAAGTGAACCTCTAAGTGAATTGTATAAATTTTGGAGTTCCAAACTTCAAAAATCCCTTTAACAAATATTATGAAGACATCTTTGTGTTTTAATCTGAAAATTGATATTTTTAACTGTGATTTCTAAAACTAATTTGAGGATTTATGCTGCAGAAACAACAAAGGAACTTTTCTGATTTAATACTTTTAAAAATAGAATCAAACATCGTTGCGAATCTTACATGCCAATCTGTAAAGAAGGTTCCCTTGAAATTATGTTTACAGTCCCTTTAATTACCTAACAGCAGGTTCACTTGAAATTATGTTTACAGTCCCTTTAATTACCTAACAGAGTCCGAGGTTGAAGAGTAACACACCCAGTGTGAATATATTCTGGAACAAAAAATGATAAGAATATTTCACTCCATTAAAGGGAGTGTCTAGTTAGACATGGTATTTGAGCTAAGAGTGCAGTATTGAAAAGCAGGTTGTGGCACGGTTGGAGGGAGGTCCGGGAGGATTTTAAAGATCGATTTTGTGCTTTTACTCTGCACTCTCAGCTCAACTACTATGTCTAGCCAGACACTCCCTTTAAGTAATTAAAAAAAAGATGTTCTAATGAAGTGTAAAATTATTTTTAAATTATTCCAGGAAATAATCAGCAAATATGGAAAGTTTGAAAGTTAAAGTAAGTGTTTTTGAATATTACATACTTACACTTTACGTTTTTGAATATTACATATTTACACTTTACGTTTTTGAAAAATAAAGCCAATAAATAGGTAGATACTTATTACTTTTAAATATAAAATCGTAAAAAGTCCTTTAAAACCGAGAATTTTTTTACTCATGTACAAATTCAAAATAATATTTTTCTCATTTTTTCGCACACTCCCTTTATGGATTACCTATTAGCTGTCTAAACACATCAGGCTCAAACTCTTCTATTATCAATGTTTGATGCTGCTGTCCTCCCTACAATACATTTTCAAATAATCAACATTATCCATATAAATGTTTATATATACACAAATCTAAGGGACTGTTAATGTAATTACAATTAATTCTTCATTATACAACCCTGATTACATTCTAAACTTTTGGTCTCTGGAAAAATTATGAAAAATTTCGAATTGTGGGATCTCAAAAATGCACCTTGCCGATTGAGCAGCAGATACAAACGCGGAAATTTACAGAAAAAAAAACACTTTTCAAGCAAATAAAGTATAAAATATAGATAAAGGAACAAAAATACTGATCGAGCAGGCAACTCTTAAATTTTGAATCACTTAAAATTGCGTTTCTACACTAAACAGTCATATGTAGAGATAAATCAAAGAAACCTAACAAAAGATTTTTTTAAAAGGTCATATTTTAAGACGCATTTAATTACAAGAATAGAAAAGAAAAATTAATTCTAATTTAATTTTTGTGATGTAAAAGGATTCTTAGTTTTTCTATTGAATATAAAGTTTCATTAAAGGTTAATGTATTCTTTTCTCGTTTCAAATTTTAAAATCCTAATACTTGAAATTTAATGAAAGAAATTTATTTTAAATATTTTAAATCTTTTCTAAATCTCTAGATTTAAATTTAATACCTCCGTAATTGGTGAAAGATGACTATTTGAGTTTTGAAGTCCTTTCTTCTAAAATAATGTAAAATTAGAATTGTTTCTCTTTTTCTTTTCAAATATTCCTGCAACTAATCTGTATATTTGTATGCCTAATTCGTTTTTATTGACGTTTATTGGATAAAAACAAACAAACAAGCAATGTGAAGGATTACTCACAAAGAATGAGACTTTAGAACTGTATAGTGTATATATGTAACTTGTTTTAAAGGGAGTGACCGGCTATGTAGGGTAGTTGAACTGAGTATGCAGTGTTGTGGAAAACGTCTTTCGGTTTCATTTGAGACATATTAAACTTTTTAAAGATCTGTAAATCCTGAGTTTGAGCACAAATTCGACATTCAAAACTCCTACTTTGGGGTTGGATACGTTTTCAGGATTAGTTTTTTTTATATCTAAATACAGGTATGTCTAAATACAGGGTGACCAAAAAAGTGTTTTTCAGTTCAAATATTTCTATAAAATGACCTAAAAAGTGTTCTATAGTATATAGTTTTTGATTTTAGAATTGTGAGTAACTTTTTTCTTTTGATGCTTCCGTTTGGCGTAAAACTTTGTCAAAAATTCAAAAATCTCTGTTTTCTGTATTCAAAAAAAAAATTCTTTTTAAGTCTATATTGCAGAGAAAATTAAATATGCTTAGAAGTTTGATTACTATAAGGTTTCTCTTTCTAATTAGTTCTCAAAAAGGTCTTCATTTGCTACCATGCAATAAAAATGGCCTTAGGTCTATGCAAAGTAGTTTGAAATCCCGGGCCAGGATTGCTGCAACCTTTTTTTTTTAAGGTTCTACCCCTAAAGCTCTAGGTTTAGATTTATGAACATAAATGTTTAATTTTTTCTTAAACAACATTGCTTAGCTGTGGTTAACAGAGAAATTTTCGATTATCCGACATAGTTTTCAAAACAAATTAAAGCATTGGACGACAACAAGTTACTCAGGACGAGTATGATCCCTTCTATAAAATATTAAAAATTTTATGCTATAACACTTGTTTGAGTCAATTTAAAAGAATATTAGCGCTGAAAATGCTAAACCCGGTTTTTTGGTCACCCTGAATTTGAAATCTCTAAACCTCTCTCTTAAACCATGGTGTTCAGTTTAAAATCTCTAAACCTCCCTCTTAAACCCTGGTGTTTAGTTTAAAATCTCTGAACCTCCCTCTTAAACCGTGGTGTTCAGTTTAAAATCTCTAAACCTCTCTCTTAAACCATGGTGTTTAGTTTAAAATCTCTAAACCTCTCTCTTAAACCGTGGTGTTCAGTTTAAAATCTCTAAACCTCTCTCTTAAACCATGGTGTTCAGTTTAAAATCTCTAAACCTCTCTCTTAAACCATTGTGTTTAGTTTAAAATCTCTGAACCTCTCTCTTAAACCATTGTGTTTAGTTTAAAATCTCTAAACCTCTCTCTTAAACCATGGTGTTCAGTTTAAAATCTCTAAACCTCTCTCTTAAACCATGGTGTCTAGTTTAAAATCTCTAAACCCTTTCTCTTAAACCATGGTGTTTTCTTTGAAATATCTAATTCCATGTTTTAAATTTTCATTATTTAATATCTTCAATTTTGAAGAGTCCATCAAATTTTGTAAGATGAAAATTTGAAATTTTTAAAGTGGAGTTAACAGAACAAGATTTGATAAATCTATATACTAAAACAAGACATTCGTATATATGTTGCGTATAGTCGGCCGAACGGCTGGACAGATTGGGCTGAAATTTTTTGTGGAAAAACTCAAAATTATTTTGTTCAAATTTTTAAAAAAAAATTTTTTTCCCCGGGCAATGTAAGGCCCTTTATCTAGTCTATACTATTACTGAAATAAAAAAATCAATAGAAACTGTTGTAAATAAATGCCCTTTCGTCTAAATATCAATGTCCTCCTGAGCCCTGACATTATCGAATTTCTTTTTTAATATTTAGATCACTACTTTTATGCGTTTAAAACATATAAGTTAAATTGTTCTAGAGGGGTATATTATCAGATATAAAATCAAACAGATAAACAGAGATGACTACTTTTAAAAAATAGATTATCTTGAAAACCAAGCTTTGCCTGGAAACTTTTTCGCAACGAAGTCAACTTACATCTTAGAACTTTAAAACCATGAACCATGACATTCCCGTCACTTTAAACTTTTGATGCCTACTGCAGTGATTTGTCCTTAGCACTGACTAAAAGAAATTTTGGGTTTTAGCGGAGAGTACCATGATCCCGAATCAAAATCAGTCGCTGGGTTCAAAAGTTATGAACAGAGATTACTACTTTTTATATATGAGTATATACTAGTTTGGACGTAGGTATGAGTATAGACTAGTTTGGACGTATATATGAGTATAGACTAGTTTGGATGTATATATGAGTATAGACTAGTTTGGACGTATATATGAGTATAGACTAGTTTGGACGTAGGCATGAGTATATAGACTAGCTAAAGGAAACAAAATAACATTAAGTACAAATGTCAAATGTCGTCTTCATCTTTCACTGTTTTATAGGTCTCACTGTACCTGGTGTTGGTGATGGGTATTCTGCATACCAAGCAATGGTTCAGAACTTCTCTTAATGAATGCTCTAAACTTATTCTCCTTGTAGGTAGGTTCCCTTTTCTTCATCACGTTCGTCACCAGCATCTTCTTAAACACCCTACACAACATCAACATCAACATCAACATCAACATCAACATCAACATCAACATCAACATCAACATCAACATCAACATCAACATCAACATCAACATCAACATCAACATCAACATCAACATCAACATCAACATCAACATCAACATCAACATCAACATCAACATCAACATCAACATCAACATCAACATCAACATCAACATCATCGTCAACAGTGTTCAATGTTAACGCTGGCACAAAATTTGACAAAATCAAGGGTCTCTAATTTCTTTAGCTTGGCTTCATAGTTCTTGTTTCCTTTACTTTAAAATTCTTTTAGAAAATCTCAGTGAACTCGAGCAAATCTTTTAATACAACAAAATTTTCTCTCTTGTTCGTAAAATGAAAACTATACGCTACGAGAATGTTTTTCCAGTTATTTCCACATAAAATCAATGAATAAATGGAGTGCGGCACTTTTGAGATTGCAAATTTGCAAATATTCAAAATGCATACTTGCTAATCTACTTCAGAATTAAAATGAATTGCTTGTTCTTTGGATTTTAATAACCCGTCAAGCTAAGATTAATTACCTTGAAAATAATAATGTTTAATATTAATTTTAACCTGCTTCTAGCTGCTAAAACTGCTCTAACTGCACACACTGGTTCTCTAAATCATAGATTTGCAGCCTGCTATGATTGAAAAGTTAAAATTCACAGGACATGGTCGACTTTGAAGTGTCGCAACACGCCCTTGGCTTTGATTTTACCACATTCAAATATCTTATACTTTTGTGTAGCCCTAAACATTATCCATGACAGAATTTTAAAGCACTTGCTTTCAGCTTTAGTTTTTTTTAAGTAAATGGAAAATTCTCATTAATTTTGGCATGAGAGCTTGGAACCTTTACATCACAGTGTATAAAAGGAACTGGAGACATAATTTCATGCGACACTCTAATTTTAGATTTTTAGAATGAAGTAAATATCAACGTTTAATTTTTAAATTTTTTGTTGTTCCTGATTTATTACTTCTTAAAATTAATACAATAACTTGTTAGTCGTAATAAGTATTTTTTTAAATATTGTTTCTCTCTGGAAACTTTTTATCCTTGAAAAGGCAATAACATTGGTTTCTACCAAAGAAAAAAAAAATATTCGAATAATTTTAATTTTGTACAATTCATATTTAAAAATTATATATATACTAAAAGCTTTTAAAATAATGATGGAAAAAATAAATCAAATTTTTCTGCTTCATTCCTATTTAATAAATGTTTAACCTGGTATCTCCTACTAGGAATGTAACATCACACAATTCAGGCATGCTTGCAAGGAACTTCATATCCTAAACATATTTTATATACAGGGTGCCCCAATAAACATGGGAATTAGGTGACGTTTTTTAAATCGTGTAAACCTGGGATAGACATTGCTGAAGTTTATTTCAAACTTGGCGAGATGTGATTGCGCACACTGTACAATATCTATTTGAGCGAATTCGGGTGTTGGCCATTCAACTTCCGGAGTATCCTTTTTAACCATTTTCATTTTAAGAAGATTTGCCAACTAAAATATTTAAAGTCAAATTGTGATAAATTGTAAAATTCCAATCGCTTGATAGAGATTGTCTAAATTTATGTCATTGTAATATTGGGTATTATTAAGTGCGAACAGTTTTTGCAGGAATTTTTTATTGTTTCACAGTTTGTTTGAGATCAAAATGAAAGTATTTTCACACCTGGCGGGAAATATTATGTGTGAAATTTAAAAATTCAAATAGCAGGGTAATAAAGCTACTTTTTTTTACCCTACATGTTTCAACGGGAAATGTTTCTTAAAAATTGAATAAAACCCTGAATGTAACTATAATAGAGTTGTAATTTGTAAAGCAAACAAAATTAATGCACTTTGAAGATGTGATTCACTTTAACTCCGCCAAACCAGATTTATTTTACCTCCGCCAAACCAGATTTACTTTACCTCCGCCAAACCAGATTTACTTTACCTCCGCCAAACCAGACTCTTTTTACCTCCGCCAAACCAGATTTATTTTACCACCGCCAAACCTGATTTACTATACCTCCGCCAAACCAGATTTACTTTACCTCCGCCAAACCAGATTTACTTTACCTCCGCCAAACCAGACTCACTTTACCTCCGCCAAACCAGATTTACTTTACCACCGCCAAACCAGATTTTCTTTACCTCCGCCAAACCATATCTACTTTACCTCCGCCAAACCAGATTTATTTTCAAACATTGTTGTGTCATCAAAATCATCTTCATATCCATCCCCCATATTTGCAAGATCTAACATTTATTTCAAAAATTTATTTTTTTATGTATAACACTTTCTCGTCATGCAAAATTAACCTACAAATTTCGTTCTCGTTGAATTAAAAAATAAAAAAGTTAAAATTTTGAGACAGGTATACATTAACCTTCTCATGTGGTCATATGAGGTTTTCCAAAAAATTTGATCCGATATTTAAACTTTTTTTTGCAAACTCACGAACAAACAAGATACTGGTCAAGATTAAAAAAGTAGAAACGTCTAATAAATTGTAAGCATGTTTGTAAGTCAGATTTTACATTCAATAAGACATAATAAACCAAGTGATATAAAAATTTAACAATATTTTAATAATATATTCATGTTTATAGCTTTAAGATAATATATTCTAAATTTATTTTAAATTATACTTGTTTAATAATTTAAGTTTACAAATACAAAGTCCCAATAATATCAAATCTATGATTAAGAATTTCTCCAAATGTTTTAAAATTCAGTGTAATCTCATAATTCTCACATACTGTATAATATCTACGGTATACACTGTAAGATGCATTGTAACAAGCCACCAGTTGATTCGGAGGCCAATCCGGCCTCGTATACTCTATATCTATCTATCTATCTTTATTGATCTATATATCTTTGTATTTATCAATAATTTCCTCTGTCTCTATCTATCTATCTCTGTATCAGAATGTGTCTTGTTTCATGTTTATTCATTGAATCCTCTACTATTATATTCTCTCACAATTATAATCAGATTGTTTCCCCTGTAGATATACACAGAATACTACCCTCAAAAAAGTAAAATGATCGTTGTCTCTATCATTCTTTGTCTTCAAACCATGGATTTAAAAATTTTTATTATAAACAAAAAACATAAATATAGTATTTTTTTTTTTAATATTTGTACATTTTTTACAGTATTTGAGTAGCCGGGGTCATCTCTTAGCTTTTTCTTATACTAAAGCTATGGCTGAAGACCAACTGCACCTTCCGGACCATGTTTAAAGCGTTTTTGGTCGTCATTAACCTCTCATCCTGTGTGCAAACCCTGTGGACATAGATTAAATAAATTAACAGATAGGACACTAGATGTAGAACGTGACAGAGAGAGTGCCTTTTTTACGCCGACTACGCGTAACACCGTTGGGCTTCTGCCTCAGGGTTATTGTGAACGAACACACATAAACCTTGAAAAGACGACATATAGTGTCCTATCTGTTATTTTAATTAATCTATGCCTGAGGGTTTTTGAGAAAAAAAGGTAAACCATGACCTTTATTTGATAAAGCTTAATAAAATATTTGAAAAATGGTTGCTGACACCCCTGGAGTGTATAAAAAATTAAGCGGTATACCCTGGACAATGTGGTACAGAGTGTCCCAATAAAATGGGAAATTGAGAGACCATTTTATTTTGAAATTAGATCTTTAAATTGGAATACTGCAAATATTGGGTTCATGAAAAAATGCTGCATGGATCGTATGGCGATATAAATGTCGTCACTTAATTCCCATGTTTATTAGGACACCCTGTACGTATGTATTTTGGGGTTTTGGACTTAAAGGCTTATTATCGTAAATGAATAGTTAACTCATGTATATAAATGTTTAACAAATGAGTTATATCTTATTTTTTAGAATTAAAAAAAATGTTGAAAATTTTAGAATAAATCGATTTTGGAAAAGAAATTTGTTATTACAGAAGTATAAGAGGACATTCATAAAAATATTATGTCTTCCTTATGTCAAGTCATGGTAAACAAAATAAATCATATCAAAATGCCAATAAAGGACTCCTTTTAATTATGATCCATTCCCTGAAAAAAAAATATTAATACTGGGACCGGGGCCATGATTTTTCTTTTTCAAAATCAAAAAATAAGGGCAAAAGGGAGATTCTATAAAACTAATTTTTGAACTTTGATGAACTCAAGTTACACTACAGGGTGTCCAATAAACATGGGAATTAAGTGACGACTTTTATATCGTCTTCGATCCATGTGGCATTTTTTCATGAACCCAATTATTGTTGTATTCCAGTTCAAACATCTAATATCTCGAAAAGGCCTGATCTTGAGATTTTAAATGATGGTCTACCATTTTGTATCTTCAAAACCGACGGATAAATTATTTGTACAATTTCAATTTATTTAATAAATAAAAATTTTCTTATATCTATAAATATCTCCGTCAATTTTTAAGTTATACAAAAAGCTAGATCACTTAAGTCGAAAAGCTCGTATAAGACGTACAGCCCCGTTTTTATACTTTGCCATGCAATAAATGTAAGAAATCAAAGACGACATCCAAATTCCAAGTCCTCTCTCAGGTCAATTCCTATGTTTTGGGACACCCTGCAGAAAATTGCCAAATTATATTACTTTTCCGCAGTTTATTTTATTTAGGTGATTGGAGGCCGTACATCGAGGGCGAGGGGCAAAGCCCGATAATGCCCCCCCCCCAAAAAAAAAGAGGCACGCGTAGGAAGGTCACGCACGGTACACTACGAAATACCATACGCCCATACGCCCAATGGGGTAATGTTGATCCGCTCTACTGCCCATCCGTCGACTATTGCCCATCCGCTATACTGCCCATCCGACCATACTGCAACATCTGACCTACGACAGCTCTGTAGGTCGGATGGGCATATCTTCTTGTCCATCCGACCTATTCAGCAGCTTTTGTCATGCCTATAGCGCATGGTAGGGTAGAAATAATTAATAGTAGCTGTCGGACGGCCAATCAATTTCGTATGTCAGATGGGCACTTTTTGTAGGTCGGATGGGCATTTTTCGTAGGTCTGATGGGCATTTTTCGTTTTTTAATGGCTTGTCTTCAAACGTCTTTGAAAAGAGTATTTCTACACGTTTTTTATCCGTCTATTTCTTAGTGTTTAAAACCCGTATAATCCAAAGCAGTTTTTAACCAATTTAAACAAAACCATTTAAATGTACCGGTTAAAAATCTTGTTTTAATGGTGTAAAAAAACACTAGTTAAAAAAAAACTTGTTTAAGACACTTTATAATGGTATTATAAAAAACGGTTTTTTTTAAACTACTGAAAACTAAAATCAAACGTTTTAAATCTGACTTGTGTTTACTGGGAATATGCTGTTTTTAACGTGCCCATCCGACCTACTGTGCATCGGACCTACCACAGCTGTTAAAACCACGTGCTTTTAGGTCGGATGGGCAGTAGAGGGGATGGGCGTAGGTCCAAAAATACACCATCGCCCAATGGTCTAGCCCCCGAGATATTTATAGTATATAATTGTGTTTTGAGTGCAGAATGTGTTCATCAATTTCCTTAGACCATAATTTCCTCAAAAGCAGTGCCATTGCTCCCCAAGTATACACCCCTGTAAATCTGTAGTTATAGTAATTATATTGATCCTATTCCTATTCCTGTCTGACTATATGTAGTTCTAATTTGAGGTATTATAGTTCCGATGATGTAGCACCATCTTCCCATCAATTCTTTTCTCAACCAATTAAATTTATCTATTTCCCAAATAATCATACTCTTCAATATATTTACTACAAATTCGCATAAATTTTTAATATGAAACATTTATTAAAAAATCTCCAAATTAAATCTAAATATTTGTAAATAAGAACACCCCTGTCTATCCTGAAACCGGTTTACTTGTTTCATTTTGGCGGTAAAACATTTTCCGCGGGAATTGTTCAATGTTCAGTTGTGTAGAAAATGCCGGGAGAATTGTTACGTTTTGTAAAGAGGACAGTCAACAGCCGGTTATGTCTTAGAGCATTGTACTCATTTATTGTGGTATATTCCTAGAGAACGATTTTTGGATCCCCCCCTAGGCCCCCCCTCCTATAAATTTTGTACATGGATCTTACAGAAAGTGTCTCAACTTAACCTAACCCGTGGCCGCAGCGCTCGGCCCAGACTTATTGATATACAAAGGAA
>NW_019396469.1:361798-376413 GCF_000591075.1 Eurytemora carolleeae | reverse complement strand
TATCCAATTGACGTAATGTAAATACCAAGAAATCTCGAGATTAAGAAAAGCATTGATCTCGATATCTACCATTCTAAAGTTTCAGCTCAGAGCTGAAAACTTTAGAATGAAATATCCATAATCCAAATCAGTTAATTAATATGGAGATAAATACCAAGAAATCTCGAGATTAAGAAAAGCATTGATCTCGATATCCACCATTCTAAAGTTTCAGCTCAGAGCTGAAAACTTTAGAATAAAATATCCTTAATCCCAATCAGTTAAATAATATGGAGATTAATACCAAGAAATCTCGAGATTAAGAAAAGCATTGATCTCGATATCCACCATTCTAAAGTTTCAGCTCAGGGTACATAATTTAGAAAATGTTAAAATGTACACATCATAAGATTTGAGAATGGAGTATATTTCAAAATCAACTATTGTTTGAACATTTCCAAAAATCATTTTACTTATAGGCAAGAAAAAACTATTCTCTTACCACGGAAGAAAAAGAAGATATCAGTGAAGAGTGGAAGAGTGGAGAAGAAGAGCAGCAAATATAAACTCAAGATTCTCGGATTCTCTAATGATAAGAAAGCTCGGAGCGATTCTCCAGATTCTGGTTTCTCCAGCAGGTACTTATAACACCATACGGGGTTACCCCTGGAGATTTATTTTTTTGTAACCTCCCCCCCCCCATTTTTATGAAGCATTTTGTGTCTGATTTTATAATAATAAAACTTACTTATTAAATTCTTATTCCATTCTCATTATTTATTAAGATTTTATTTAAAAACAAACGGAAATGTTCTCTTTGACGAAAAAAAACATGATTTTGATGAATCTTAGAACCCTGAAGATCAGGGTAACTGATATTCCTTTTTTTAAATCAAGTTTTCTAGTTTAAAGATAATTTATCCTTTGACTAATTGACGGGTGTTGTTTTTAAACAGTATTTTATAATAGCAATGGCTGCAATTTAATAACTGTAAGCATATCTGAAGCCAGTGCTCAGTATCCATTAAATTTTGATCCCAATCCAGTATCCGGACTGGAATAAAATGATCATAAACCTTAGCTATTTTTTAATGTTTGGCTAAAATTCAGTGATAAAAAAATGATTAATATTTTTTTCTCACAACAGTTCAGATTCGGATTTTGAGAGCAAAAGATTTGTGTTTCCAGTTTTTTAATTGATATTTTGCACCTTGGATCCGGATCCGCATATTTTTCCGGATCCAGGGAAACAAAATGATGCCAATCCTACTGATCGGGATCCGAAGCACTGTCTGACACTTATTATTTTAGGTCCGTAACTCCAGTGGAGGCTGAAGAGGATGAGCACACAGAAGAGGCCGTGGATGAGGATTCTAACCAGGAACTTGACTCCATCAAGGAGGACTTTCTGAAATCTCTTGATGAAGATGATGATGAAGGAGATGATGAAGATGATAAAGATTGGGCCGCTTCCAAGTATACTGATGTTCAGAAAGTCAAGAAATCTGCAACTGTTGTGCACTGCGCTCCTATCATCAAAGCACAGGCTAAAAGCGCTTTTGAGCTAGTGCGCGATAAGAAAAAGCAGGCAAGAAGTTGATTGTTTTTAATGGTGGAAGAAACTATTTCAATATTTTCAAATTCATTTTCATAAATATCGTCAAACTTGTGAATAAAATATTTAAGCTCTGGTACCGGGGTAAAACCAATGCACTTCGTAAGAAAGAAGTTTTAAGGAGAACAATACTAGTTTCTTATTTTTAAATGTTATTTTAACCAATCATATAATATCACCTAAGTAACCTGAAATTTGTTAAGGAGGTGGAGAAGATGATGGCCGCGTTAAAACAGCAGTGGGAGGAGCATAAACGATTATCAACTCCTAAACCTAAGAAGCGCGAGTTCACGGCTCACAGGTGGACTTGAAATTTTCAACCTGATGGTGTAAACCTTTGATACTTCAAACTTGGTGTTTTTTAACTTAACAATTCATAGATCACTTTCAAGTATTTAATTTTTAATATACCAACCAACTAGGATAGGACAAGAACTTTGGGTTTAGGATCCGGATCCATTGGATCCTCAAGATTATGGCTTCCTGGATCTACGGATCCGGATCCAAGGGGCAAAATATCATCCTTTAAATCCCAAAAAATGACTATTAAAATCCAATTATAAACAGTTGCAATTAGAGATTATTTAACATTTTCCTTTTCTCTGAATGAATCCGCAATTTTTAGCATAAAAATAAGCTAAAAGAAGAAAAATTATTTGACCATTCTTCTTTGTTAATCAAATTTAGTAAATCTTAATCCGGATCCGTATCTCCATTTTTTTCCAGTCCAGATCCGCATCAAAAAAATTATTTCACATGCTAATCTGACGATTTACATTGAAGCCGAACTTAAACATCAATTTTCTCTTTCTTTTTACAAATGCTGTTTTTTTTTATGTAAAGAATTGTGCTCTCAATTGATCAACTTATTTAGGCGAGTGTCAACGGGGGAGATTGGTGAAATAAGACGATCAGGACGATCTATTGGAGCAAAGGTAATTCTTCAGCTTGGGGGAGGGGGGGGGGGGTACATTTCTTCCTCATGTAAACTAAGATACCTTGATGAAAACTAAGATTTTTGAAAATAAAGCTTACGAGTCTCGTTGTCAACATAGATAGATTTCTAGAGATTATTAAGAATTTGGACACAGAAGCGTCAAAATTACTATTTATTACATTTTTATGCAGTTGATCGAAATGTTCATGTAGCTCATTTTAACTATTTTTATCCAAGGTCGAGTACGGAGATCTAGATTTCTCTCCGGCCAAGCGTCTACGGGAACTTGGAAAAACTGGACACACTTTCAATGAGGAAGAATTTAGGTAAAATATATTTCATTCCACCTTGGGGAAGAAACTATGCTTAAGATCATAATCGGACAAACATTCCCCTGATATAAAAGATTTCCTGAAAAAAACTCAAATTACTTAAAACAAGAATTTATATCAGACAGCCGTAAACCTTTCCTTTGGGTCCTAAGATTATTTTAACCTAATCGATTGATGTTTATTTAATACATACAGGAAGATATTTAATAAATTGATTAAGGTTTGTACAAAGAGAGAAAGGAAACACTCCCCGGAGTCACATTGATCCAAATGTTAATGTTCTTCTACCAGATGATGTGACACAGTCCATGATTAACAGGTGATAAAACAGGGGGAGATATTGATATTCATTGATATTGATACATACTGATTCATATTGATTGATGTTGATTGATTGACTTAATGTATTCATATTGATTGGTATTCATTGCTATCCAATTGACGTAATGTATTCATATTGATTGGTATTCATTGCTATCCATTGAGATTGATAGATTGACGTAATGTATTCATATTGATTGGTATTCATTGCCATCCATTGATATTTTATCGATATTGATTGATTGACGTAATGTGATGATATTGATTGGTATTCATGCTTTTCATTGATATTGATTGATTGACGTTCACGTAACAAAATGACGGGACACATTGATCAATAGAACTGTTGATGATTTATTTTATTTTTTACACCCCTGTTGATAATTGATTTATTGACTTTTTAATGCGAACGATGCATCGACTCATCGATGCATTTACGCATTTATTGACTGACGCACTGATGCCTATTGCTGATTCATATGATTTAGGATACACTTCAGTGGACCTAAGAAATACTGTCAGTCAACTGGAACATGTTGTCATCAGTGTCGTCAGAAAACTACCGATACCAAAACTGTTTGTAGGTTAGGTTGCTATCTGGGTATTGTGCTAATTTTAAACATGTGTGGTCTAACTTACGCGTAGACTTTTTATAGGCGGGGGCCTTCAAATAGAAGATTTATGTTTGTGAAACAGATTCTGTTTCCTGTGAATATTAATAATCAGAGAAGGAGGGGTGGGGTACATTATTGTATATTTAGTATGTTTTTGTCTTCCGATCATAACTCTTTCACCAATTTGCCTTTTTTGGCTTAGGAACCTCGTTATAACCATAGGAATTTTCTTAGCTTTATATGAATATTTATATTCTGTGTACGAACGGGAAAACTTAGACTCTATTCAATATCCTATATTAGTTTCTCATAGGGATGAAATTGGATATTGAATATATCTCAAGAAAAATGATGGTTAAATTATCTTACAAAGTATTAAAGGATGACTTCCTGGTGGTTCTGTTGGCTAACAACTTAATAATTGAAGGTCCCATTTTATATAACTATCTGAAATGGTTAAATATTATCAGAATATGGGATACAATTTTGGAATGAAATAATAACACAATAAATAGCCAGCAGGATTCATCAGGACAACATCTATGGTGGCGTGGTTTCCTCTCAACGCTGTTCCATAGTCCCAAATAAAGAATAATTGACAATGAGCAATCTTAGCTCAACATGAAGATATATTTCTCATCTAAGAATTTTATTCATATCTAAAACCATTCCCTTGGTTCTACCCGAGTAGCTAATCAAAATTTTAGGCAAATCGGTCATGGGGTTCATGAGTTACGATCGGACATACACATTACACACAGACTAAACATATTTTTTCTCTTAAATCCATTTTTTTCCCCCTATTTTTTCTTCCGTGTTCTAAAAATCCCATGGGCAACGTTTGAACGTCAGTTAGTACTTGATAAGTTAATATATATATTTATAGATATCATATTCTTAGGTCAGGTCAATGTGTTGGGATGAGGGGACAGTTTTGTGGATCCTGTCTAAACAATAGATACGGAGAATCCGTAGCTCAAGCGCTGAAGGTCCGTATATATTCTAAGAATAATAAAAATAACTGTTGAGCCTTAAAGATTTGTTTAATTGTTTTTTTGAAATTTTTGTTTACTCGAAAAAATATTTTTCCTTCCCACCTCCTCTGAAAATCATCTTTTTTCTCCAGAAGATATATTTGCTTGTGCTTTGTACTTTTGCTTTGTGTGCAACAATATTTTCTGTTTCTATTTCTCGTTGAATTGGGGGAAAACATGATTTTACGAGAATATTCATGAAATTGTTGTGTAAAAACGATTTAAAAGAGTGAAAAAAGTTACCTTGTGACGAACAATTTTTCACCCCCCCCCCCCCTGTCATGAATAAACCTCCCGGGGGGGGGGGTTGATTCAGAAAAATAGTTTTGTAGTGAAATAACTCACAAAATTATCTTTATAAAATTATGGATGGGGGTCAAACTGTGATACCTAAATAAGTTAAAATGGATTCTTTTTGAAGATATAATTCTATTATCCATAGATTATGTAAACAAACTTATGTGGTTACCTTAACCCTATCCCCGCTGGGGTACTTGAAAACCAGGATACGCGGGGGGGGGGGTCAATTTGCCCCCCCCCCCTCTAAATCCCATGTTTTATGTCCAAATATGACAAATGATACATCATTAGAAAGCTCTTGTGCTCTACTTTTAGAATCTGCAAAAAAATTGCAAATTTGCGAAAATTGAATTTTTTATCGCAAAATCCAGTTTTATAGTAAAAATGTTTGCAAAAAAAATTTGTCCAAAAAATGACAAATTATACATTTTTGAAAAGCCCTTGACCATGCCATTTAAAATATGCAAAAATTTTTGCAAAATTTTAAATAACCTGATTTTTAATCAAGAAAAACTAAAAATGTGCAAATTTCCTTTGACAGGTTGTTTGCAAAAAATTTGCAAATTTTTTTTCGCAAAACTTGTGCAATCCGTTTCCTTATGTCATAGGCTTTCCAAAAAGCTAAATTTTATCAAAATCTGACAAGTGAAAGTGGGTCAAAACAAAGATTTAGTTTGCTACAGGCAAAAGCAGTCATTCAGGCAGTGTGCCTGAGGACTCAGACAGTTAGTATTAAAGCCCGGTTTTAGGCCTAAAGGGAGGGCTTTGGGTATGTAAGAAAAGTCAGAAAATTTCAACAGCCTCAGACCAATACTTATTGAGTTATGTAAAAAAAAACTACAGGGGGGGATCAAATTGACCCCCCCCCCCCAGCGGGAATAGGGTTAAAGAATGAAGGGAGGGAGGGGGGTAAGTAAAATCTATGCTTGCTTATGTAAAATATTTATTTTGTAGGATCCTGACTGGAAATGTCCGCCCTGCAGACGAATCTGTAACTGCTCTTTCTGCCTGGAGACCCCTACTGGTCAACTTTACTACCTGGCAAAGGTATGTTTTTAGCATTTAAGGGTCTTAATCCTTGATTTCAAGTAACCCTCCATGCAACGATGCAACTCAATCTGATTCACGGCGCTACCCTTGAAACCTTTACTTAATCAACATTATTGATAATTTCTAATTTTCTAGGGTTAATTTGATTTTTCTGATAATTCCTAGGGTTTTGTTGATTTTCTTAGAATCTTGAAAAATTGCACACATTTGAACCGCAATTGAAAATTATTTGGTTTTTAAAATGTTTAACATTGATATCTAACTCATACTTAATCAGATAAAGCTTTTGAGGTACCGTTGTGAATCGACAAATGTAATCTTTGTACAGGTCACTTGTTATTACGTTAACAGTTCCTTACCTGACCGCCCGGCCCACTCACTTCCCAATCTTTTGTTATCTTAGTGAATCTGGCTTTATCTAGGGGAAATAAATTAGGATTGGGGTTTTTTTTATATATTTAGAAATAGATTCTAACAGTAACATATAAAAGATTCTAGGCTGCACCGGCTGCACGCCAAAGCATTGCTTTAGACACATCACCGTTAATTTTAAGAGTTTTCAAGGAAAAGACCTGCTTTCAAGTAGATTTTTGACCTTTTAAACAAGATTCCAACAACTTGGACACTTGCACAAGTAATTTATGGTTTTGACTGAATCAATTTTTACCNAAATGTGTTCGTTGTAGACTCTTCCTGTAAACTAAAGCATTGATTTAAAATTAGTGCTTCATTTATTTTGACAAAGAATATTTTAGCATCTCAAGTTTGCCTCGGTACATCACTATCTCATGCACCTACGAGAGAAATGGTCACGGGAAGAGCAGAAAAAAGATGATGATGAAAATGAAGACGAGAATATGGGAGAAGACTAAAGATAAAAAATCTGATTAAGTTTTCGGATAATTCTGCTTTCTTGGATTTAAAGCTCAACTTTAATGGACATTTTTTGAAGTGAAATATCTGTGTTCCAAACCGTGGTTTAAAATTGTGACCTTTGATAACAAGAACTCAGTCTCAAAATTACTTAAGCATATGCTTAAAATCATTTTTTGCTCTAGATGATCATTATCAGTTTAATTTTTGTATCGCGATGATGGTAATTTGTGAAGATTTATATTTATGGACTAAAAATAATGTAACGCACACAATGGGATTCGAACCCCATTTGAACAAGAGGAAACCTTACGCTTAATTAAAACAGTTGATGCCTTAATGTGCCTTGATGTTTTTCTTTCTTTATCGATCTCAAATATTTAAGTTTGGCTTTTAAAATTTTTGAAAATTTGATTGTTTTAACCGTTATTTAATTTAACTGGATGAAAATTCCTACTTTGAACAAAAGTGACTTGACGTTAATTTCAGACCCAATTCCTTCCATTAACCTACAAAATGTTTGAGGCAAGATTAGTCCAGGGAAACCTCCTTAAGAAGGTGAAATTCATTTTTTCAAAAAAAATTTTAATTCTAGCTTTAGGAATAATAATATTTTTTTTCTGCCAGGTTCTCGAATCCTTGAAAGATCTTCTAAATGAAGCTACCTGGGACTGTAGTGATACCGGAATCCAGCTTCAGGTGAAGACTGATCATTTTATCATAGATTAATTAACAATAACAGATAAAACACTAGATGTCGACTTTTCAAGATTTAGGAGTTAGCTTTTCGTTCACAAGAACCGAGGCAGAGGCCCAATGGAGTTGTGTGCATATTCCAGGGAGAGAACCTGTTCAAGCCGCATGCGTGTAACTCCTTTGGGCCTCTGCCTGAGGGTTATTGTGAACGAAAAACCCATAAATCTTGAAAAGACGACCGGTTATTATCATATAGTTAGATTTTTGCCGTATTGAAACATTTTTCATTACAAATTTAGAAAATCCTCCAATGAAAGCTGGAAAATCTGTCAACTTTTGGCGGGATTTATTTGAAATGTACTGAAAGCCTGCGGAAAGATCAGCAACATAAAAAGATGATGATGTTCTAAAATAAACTAAGCTTAAGAATAAGTTCTTAGAATAGCGTTTGACAAAAGTTAAAGAATGTATTTTTAGGCTATGGACAATAGTCACGTGTCTCTAGTCTCTGTTTCTCTTCGCGCCGATGGATTCGATAAATTCAGGTTTGTTGGGGTTTTTTTTCCCCTTTACATTAGGGTAATTTCTTAAGATTTCAGATTTTAAATAACGAAATAAAATGAAAAACTTTTTTGGGCGCTGACCTATTTTCTGAAGGAGGGGTTCAGTAAAAATGAAGACTTATGGAATCCACCATCTGATGGTCAGGATTATAACTGTTCTCAAGTATTTATTGATCTAGGTGTGACCGTCAGCTAGCTATGGGAATGAATCTTGGTTCTATGTCCAAGATCTTGAAGTGTGCCGCTAATGATGATATTATCACAATCAAAGCTCAGGTTAATAAATTTAGCTCTTCTTGGTCTTATATTTTACTGTTTACTTAAAATATATCAATTTAATAAAACTCTGCGTCGTACCTTATACATGTGGCTCAGTTTGCTAGGGGGTCAGTAAGGAATTTTAAGATAACACAAAATTACAAACGAATATATTGACATTTCGGAAAATAAGATTTTATAGGGGTTATTTATTACTTATCTCAGTTATTATTTCGAAATGTATTTTTTTTCTAGGATAACGCCGATACCGTGACCTTCATGTTCGAATCCCCAAACCAGGAGAAGGTGTCCGACTACGAGATGAAGCTAATGAACCTGGACGCCGAGCACCTCGGGATTCCTGAGACAGACTACGCCGCCGTTATCAAGATGCCCAGCGCCGAGTTCCAGAGAGTGATCAGGGATTTGTCTCAGTTCGGAGAATCTCTAGTCATCTCGTGCACAAAGGTTGGTAAAATTCAATAATTTCAAAAGAGGGTTAAGAGGGGTATAAGGGTTATTTTAACTTACGTTCACTTAGTGAAAAATAAAACAGGAACACACAAAATAAACATACCCTGGGACCCTGTTTACTATTCTTTGTTTGCTGCACTTTCTTTGAGGGCACGTGCTAAAAAGCCGTACAATTACTGAATTTTCAGATTGCAGTTCTATGGTTACTGTTAATTTATATCACCACATTCAGTAGTCTTAATTTTTTTTTTTTAGGAAGGAGTAAAGTTCTCTGCTGCTGGAGATATCGGAGTTGGAAATATCAAGATCGCACAGACCGCTAATGTTGACAAGGTTCATGGATTTTTCGCCAACATTTCATGAATAATTTCTGCAATACGTTTCGTGGATATTTTGATAAAATATTTTAAAACTTTCATATTTTAGTTGCACAAATCTTAAGACAGATTTTGAAAATTGTCAGAATAATTTGATTCCAGGGTCCACAAGTTTTGAACTAAGAAGGTTTTTTTTAGGAATTTCGGTTATTAAGTTATTTTTCACATTTTTAGAAGTAAGAAAATCGTATTTCTCTTTAGCAATTGAAAAAATATAAATTCTAATTTAATATTTTCAGGAGGAAGAGGCAGTTACCATCGAAATGCAGGAACCTGTTTCTCTTGCTTTCGCATGCAGGTATATTTCAAGAGTATTATCTGTTGTGGGGGCATGAAAATAAAAGTAGGTCCGTTTAATAGCACTTGGCAGGATTGTTCTTGCAACTGGCAAGATTTACAAACTTTTATTTAGCAAACCAATAATTTGCCATCCTAAAAATCATTATTTTCCCTAATTCAGCTAATTAAAATCTCTTATTCGTTATACTGCAGATTTGAGAAGGTATTTATTCTAGATACCTGAACATGTTCAACAATATAACCCTCTGTATTCTAGATACCTGAACATGTTCACCAATATAACCCCCTTTATTCTAGATACCTGAACATGTTCACCAATATAACCCTCTGTATTCTAGATACCTGAACATGTTCACCAAGGCCAGTTGTCTGTCTGGTCAGGTCTGCCTCTCCATGTCCCCTGAGGTTTGTAAAAATAATTTAATAAATTAAATGTTTGGCCTCCAGTGGGACCCAACAACTTCGGAATATATAGACGATTGTTAAACTCAATTAAAATTTTGAACAGTCAGATGAACATGAAACAGAACATTTTTGTAGTTTACACTGTACACAGACCCATTCCATTTCCTTTGTAACATCAATCACTGAAGATTGTTTACATGTCGTTTTCCTATTCCACGACCGGATTCTTTAACATTAATGAGTAAACGGGTCCCACTATGAACCATCCAATTAAAGAGTTAGTTCCATTCTCAAGTCACAACGGTAACCTACAATCTTATTCGATTAACATTTAACATAAGTCAAAAGGTTAAAATGGGTGCCGTTATGAACCTGACGTGGAACTCAAAAGATTATTTTATCAAATCCCATTTAAGAAGTTCTTATCTTATTTTTATAAATCCTGTACTAATGTTTAATTTTATAGTTTTAACTAGTAGCCGAAGGGCCCGGGGTTGCCCGTGGAAAAAAAAATTTGAAAAAATGTCGAATTTTTTAGCCTATAACACCCCCCGGCCACCCATGAGTGTCCACAAAAATTGCAGCCCAATTGGTCCAGCCGTTAGGTCTGCTATACGTAACATATGTATATACGAATGTCTTGTTTTATTATATAGATAAAGCGAGATTTAAATGTTTATAAATAATATTTTAATTGCAGGTTCCCCTAGTTGTTGAGTACAATATCGGAGAGATTGGATACATCAGATACTATCTCGCACCCAAGATTGAAGACGAAGACAACTAAATATCCACCAACTCCAAGATGTCCCCCCCCCCCCTCTCATCAGTATAACCAAACATCTACTGTAAATGAATCTGTAAATCTCGTTGTAAACCATTCGACATTTTATTGTACTAAGAACTTGATTAAACGTTTTATCCATTTAAACTTTTTTCTTGATAAAATATTTTTTCAGAGCGGGGGTTAATCTCCCCTGTCTAGAATGGATCAATTGGCTGCTAGCGAGCTACAAGCTACTGTTGCTAGTCTAGGAACTAATGATGGGGTAAATCAATCATAATCTAAGGATTGTACATAAATTGGAAAACGCATCTATTAGAACTAGAAATCTTTAGAATATAAAGACGACTCAAGTTATGACAAAAAATAGTCTTTTGAACTCATGACGCAGCAGGTGTGCACTGTGCAGTGTAAATAGACCCTAATGATTTGATATGATAAGTTAATAATGAAACTAGATGCTTTGTAAATCATAAAATACACAGAAGTATTGTTGTAATGCCGTCTTCCTATTCTAACTTTATAAGAGTCGGCACTGTTCTAATTAAAGATTTGAATATCGCTTTACCAATTACATATAATATATATATATATAAATATATATACATATTGAGTCATCAACGACAATTATCACACTTCTCTGTTGATATTCATATTTTCCGATTCGCTTTTGAAGGGATTAATTGTAATACAAACAATAGTCTAATAAAGTAGTGAAATTAGATTGATGCGAACTATGTCAGCAAGAGTAAGAAAAAATGTAAAAACCTATAAGAAATGATGAATTCTAAATCTTTGAAATACTTCAACATGAGGAAGTCAAGTTAAAGGAGAGAACTATCGTTTTTTTGCTACTGTAGTGTTGAATCATGCTCAACAAGGGCCATTCAGCGAAATATCAAGTGACCCATTTTTTAGTTTAATCAATAGTTCAGATTAACTTCAAAGAAAAACATCACGGGTTCTTCGTTTCTTCTAAAAAACATCGAATAAAGAAATCGTATAATTAATGAAAAGCCTAAATTCTGATTTAATATATATATATATATATACACATGAATATATACTATTATATATAATATTTATAAGAAATAGAATTTAAGGATAATTAAATTATTCCCGCCTAAGACCAAAAACAATGTTGAATTATTTTTATTTAGATATTGATAGTTCATTTTCAGTAAATCATTGGAATCGGGACTTTTATTTCTGAAATTACTAAAAATATAAATTTTCAGCTACTTGCTCCATAATTGTACTTTTTGTCAACTAATGACATGTATATTTAGATCCGGTATAATTTGTATGTTTAGATCCGGTATATTCCGGATGAAGATTGCGTAGAATGCGTCAAGGACCTGATACGCTTTCTGCGTAGGGATGATGAGAACCATGAGGTTTGTAAATCAGAATAAAATTTAAAACTTTTTATTAACTTTAAAAATTTGATTAGCTTAAATTTAGTTCGATAGGCCTTGCTATTTTAGCTTCTCCCGTTGTTGACAAAACTGCATGGTATCATATTTCTTTCTGTTATTTTTTGTTGTCTATTTTTAATTTTTGGCAAATAAGCTTAGTTTAAGACGACTCCCTCCATTTATACCCTCTAGAGTTAAATCTGTTTTTTATTCATAAATGTTTGTTTATTGCCCCCCCCCCCTCCTCCTCTATTTTTTAAAACTTTAAAATGCCATTCTTTACAGATGTTGCGACAAATCTAGGGAAAATTATTGTTGTTAGGTTTCCCTTTAATATTTGTTGTTTTCTGTAAACAATTACGTTTTCTTACATATATTTTGTTTTAGTACTTATGAGGACATCTTAAAATTGTCTAAATATTTTTTTATTTCCAATCTTGTTTGGTTTGACCTTCCAAATATATAATTCACTTTAATATATTATTTGGTTTTAATTCTAGAAGGTGAATTTTTTTCTGATAAGAAGTGATGAAATTAAAACTGTCAAAATTTGCGATTGGTAATTTTCTCAACCACGATTTTCTGGTAGAAATAAACTTCAAATTGAATAAACTTTTATAACGAAGTATTTTATTTAAGAAATGTAAGATATTTATTTCGAAATTGGCGTTTGTGTTTGCATGCATTGGTATTTAACAACTTGCAACGATGTACAATGTTCATCTAAATCATATTTTTTATTTTGATTGGTGTATATAGTCTACAAAGAAAATACAAAAGTGTAGGACTACGGTAGTATTGCTAAATTATGATGATTGATTGATTGCTTGCTCAATTGATAATCAATCAATCAATGAAATGTAAGAGTTATTTTATCTGTTTTAATATTATCCCGGTTGTTTGACCTGACCACGGTCGAAACTAAGCTTTTTAATTATCTCGCCAAACTTTTCATTTTTTTTAAGAAATCTCATTGTTAAGGTGAGAAGAGCGCTGGGAGATCTTGGTGTTGTTAAATCAGATCTTATTCCGATCATCAAAGATCATTCTCACAACAGGTCAAGCGTTTTTTAAATATTTTGATATAATTTAAAAGTCTGATTTGATCTGATCTAATCACAGTCGGGGTCAGTCTTTTTATTTTACTCCAAAAGGTGAAAAATAAAATCAAAACATCTTATTTTTGAGATCTCCTCATTCAGATTTCGTCATTTTTATTGTCTAAATTCACAACTTTCCCCTTTTTACTATTACTTGAGCAACAAATAAAAGGTATTGTCGTTTTTATCTTTCATAGAAATTGCTTTTCTTTTTCCCTCTGCATAAATAAAGGTACATTGTGCAATGTGCATGTCATTTTTACAGAAAATCACAAATTTAAAAATCAATTTTATGATAATTCATCATTTTTACTGGAGACAAATGTTTAGACAAAAGTATACCACTGAGATGAAATGTTTTGTTTTCTCGAAAAATACCTAAATAATTATTTTAGGGAATTGTTCGATGTAACTCTACGGTTACTGGTAAACCTCACAAATCCGGAACTTCTTCTTTTTAAGGTATTTTCAAATATCAGATTCAGAGGGATATATTTTCTTTACATATTATTCCCCAGGTGGGTGTGTAATTCTTTTACCAAGATGGTAGCTTTGTTTGCGCGGAGCGGGAAAAAATTAGGTTTATATTCTCAGAAGAAGGGGGGAAAATAAATCAATTTTTAGTTAGAAAGAAACTTTACTGTTCACCTGAGCATCAAAAATTATTTTCTAATTAAATAAATAAAATAATAAATACCTTAATTTTTTCATTTGTCATCAGGAAGAATTGCCTGAGGATAAGGAAACAAGAAACTATTATCTTCAAATTCAAAACCATAGACAACAGTACAAACAGGTACCTTGTACATAGAAAACAGTACAGACACGTACCTTGTACATAGACAACAGTACAAACAGGTACCTTTTACATAGACAACAGTACAAACAGGTACCTTGCACATAGAAAACAGTACAAACAGGTACCTTGTACATAGACAACGGTACAAACAGGTACCTTGTACATAGACACAGTACAAACAGGTACCTTGTACATAGACAACAGTACAAACAGGTACCTTGTACATAGACAACAGTACAAACAGGTACCTTGTACATAGACAACAGTACAAACAGGTACCTTGTACATAGACAACAGTACAAACAGGTACCTTGTACATAGACAACAGTACAAACAGGTACCTTGTACATAGACAACAGTACAAACAGGTACCTTGTACATAGACA
>NW_019396469.1:308438-361753 GCF_000591075.1 Eurytemora carolleeae | reverse complement strand
TGGGGGGTTGGTAGAGGTCATTAAAATTCAATTTTATTTTATTTTAGGAATTTCGATCACTAATTAGGCGTGCACCCAAAAAATTGGAAGATTTGAACCAAAAACCTACATCAAATGTGCCAACTCCACCATCCCCTTTATCTTTTTAAAGATCAACATGGTCAACTTAGAATTTTTTAACCAAGCTAAAAACATTTCTGTTGTTCTACCAAGTTCTCCAATCAAATCAAAATTTGTGGCAAATCGGTCCAATGGGTTCATGTGATATGAATGGACAAAGAAACAGACAGAGATTGCTACTTTTTACAGATATCCTTTTTAGTATAACAATCTTTTAGGCTTTTGTAGACAAAGATGTTTGGAAGATTATCTCCAAATCTTTAAGGTATTTAAAATCAATGTTTAATGTCTAAGATGTTATTTTCGTAATATTAGGATCTCCAAGATGGTTATTTTTATCTTTCCTTTATTTGATCTGAAAGGAATTTCTAAACTAAATGTGTAACTTGTAGTACTAGAAAAGTTTTTTAATTGGATGGTATTTTCTTTGAAAATATCCATTATCCAACTTATGGGGGGGGGGGGGGGTGAAAAATGGATATCTTTATTGAAGGAGTGAAAGATTTTTATTCACTGACCACCAAAATTCTCTGCCTTTTTTCTTGTTATGCTTTTCGGGGGCATTGAACGAATGATTTTCAAAGTACTTTTTTTCAACAACAACAAAAAATGGCTACACATAAAGATGAACAAGTAACGGTTCGTTTCTTTTATTCAGAGCATGCTTCGGATCAGGATCCGTTGGATCCGGTCCCCTTGATTTTGGATTCCTGGATCCGGATCCAAGAAGCAAAATCAAAAGAAGAAAATGTGAGAATTCTGCTATGTTAAATTAATTTAGTAAATCTTAAAGAAATGTTCATGACCTGGATCCGGATACGCATCAAAATTAGTCACTGCTTTATTTAACCTTACCTTTAAACCATGTAATTTTAGTGTTCTACTGAAGAAGGACTGGGATGAGAGACTAGAGGATGATAAATTAGTTCTGGAAAGAATTCTCATTCTCATTCGTAATATTCTACAAGGTAAGAATATTTTATTCACAGGGTGACAGTACTAAGGATTCATATCAAGATCTGCTACATTTGAGCTCCGTGAATCCGAATCCGGATCCGGATACAAGGGACGGAATATCAAAACCAGTGCTTAGGATCCGGATCCGTTGGATCCGTAACAGGATATGCACAAATATGCTGATATCCGGACCTAAGGGGCAAAATACCAATCAAAACTAATTTCTATCACTTTAAACACAAATCTCAACTGTCACTAATGAGCTTTCATTAAAATTTCATAATCTCTGAATTATTTATTAAGTATTAGCATCAAAATAAGCGGAAAAAAGATAATACGAATCTGAAGGAAATGTTTATGATCGTAAACATCGGAAAAAAACTTGTTTCTCTTACAGGGATGAGAGATCATTTAAACCTTCCTAATCATTGAATGGAAAAACGAGGTTTTTCATAAAAATGAAGCCATCCCTGCAAAATGTGATTCTAATGGTAAAAAAAAATTTTGTGAAGAGATCAGCATTAATAATGATGCACGAATCGTATCAACATGAAATAGATCCAAAACACTGCGCTGAGGGGAAATAATAGATTGAACATCAACTTTTAGAAAGTTTTTTCGTCCTTTTTAAAAGTTCTCTCCTAAAAAAACATCACTGACATCTGTATGAAATTAATGATTTCCCCCGGGGGGGGGGGGGGGGTATATTTAAAAAAAATACATATTAATGTATATTTTCTTTATTTCCTGCAAATGTCTGAAATAAGGGTAGAACAATTGGGGATAGTACTATAAAACTGTTCATAACCAAATCCTTATTTTAGTCCACACAATGTCCGTCATGAAGGTAAAACTGATGGGGATGGTACTATTCGTAATCAAATCCTTATTTAGTCCCCGCTAATGTCCGTCATGAGGGTAGAACTGATGGTGATGCTACTATTCACGATCAGGTTCTCTGGGTGCTTCAACAATCTGGTATTCAGGTAAAATAAACTATAAATACCTGCTGACCCTGTCCTCAAATCTCGCTAACTTGTCTAAAATGATGACAGTTCTTTGATGTACATAATAATCCTGAAGATGATCCTAATTTTAAAAGTTTAATCTTCAATGAAGGTTAAAGGATACCTTAGTGAAACTGACAATTATGATCTTAATTAAAGCAGTCATTTTGATGCAGTTAACTGAGCACTAGACTTCCAAAACAGAACATACATGCTGTCTAAGATACATTTTAAATCTCACTTTTTAGAACTGTAAAAACCTGTTTTTATAGGATCTGCTTCTGTACATTGGATCCGCAGACAGTGAAATGCATTACTGTATTCATGTTCTAGAGATAATTACTCTAATGTTAAGAGAACAGGTAGGATACTGAGATACCGTATTCATGTACTAGAGATGATGTTTTCATGTACTAGAGATACTGTATTCATGAACTAGAGATACTTTATTCATGTACTAGAGATACTGTTCATGTACTAGAGATACTGTTCATGAGCTAGAGACACTGTATTCATGTTCTAGAAATATTGCATTCATGTTTTAAAAATATTGCATTCATGTTTTAAAAATGCTGTTTTCTGTAATCATGTACTTGAGATACTGTGTTCGTGTGCTAGAGATNATAGGGGAAAATTAAAAATTTTACATGAAACGCTAACTTTTTTTCTTTCTTTCAATTTTCAAACTTTTACCCAAAAAATTAATTTATTTTTCCCTTAAAATCATTTATTTTCCATAATTCAGCGAAAAAAAAACATTAAAAGATTTCTCCGTAAAAAATACACACGTGGTTTTTTAGTGCTGGCTTGTTAATTTTGACCCAAATAATCAGTGATTATCCCAGATTCAGCTAAGAAACCTGAAACAATCCTTATATCGGGGAAATTATAAACCCCTGTTAAAATAATATTGATAACATAAAAATCTACGAGTTCCGCTTATATACTGTACACTTTATAGGACCCATCGGCCCTGGCATCCTCCAGCCTCTCGAGGTCAGAGGAGGAGAAACAGAAGGACGAGGAGGCTCTCAGGTACTTGGGGGAGGCTGGTGTAGGGTGACAAAGTTTATTTCTTGAAACTATTTTTAATATTGTGCATTTCTCAGGAGAGTTCAACGTGTAGAAGAAGAGCAGCGTAAACTAAAAGCTAGAAAAATTGTTTCTACTCGACATTCAAGGCAAGATAATCATTTAGTGTAATTCATCACTCTAAAGGGAATATGGACGTTATTTCTACTGACCCTCCATGCATGTAAATTCACAATTGTACCTTCAGAAGATCTGTATGATCAGGAATGAATGAGATTAATATATTTATTTTTATTTCTGAAAATTGATGATTTTCAATTTTGGTATCTTTACTAAAGTGATTAAAGTGAATTTCGAATCTATGCTACAGAACCAGTAGAGTAAAATGTTACAATGTATAAAGTTTTTAAGCTAGAAAAACAATTATATATTTCATTTCCACGACATTGATCGGATGCACGTTTTATTGGTATTGTTGTAAATCGGACATTTCCCTTTTTAATAGTCACAATTACAAAGACAGCTCTGAAAACATTTGAGCTCCCTGGATCATGGTCCGCAAAAAATATGCGGTATCAGATCAAGGTGTTGATTAGGGTTGCTAAATCTCGGTGTGCTTCAAGTACGGGAAATGTCGTGCTCTAAGTAATGGACAGGGAATTCTGTAAATGACGTCACTATTCTCCCTGTACTAGTGACTTCATTTACGAATTTAACTGTCTCTTAGGAGACAATATTTTCCGTATATTGGAGCGCATCGAGAGTAAGCAACCTTAATAAACAATCTTTATCGGGATCAAGTGGCATAATATCTACTAAAGGAAGAAGAAGAAATATTCTAGCTCTTAAAACTCAAATTTTAAGTGTCAATCAATGGGACCTCAGTGACCGTTGGATAATAAATCAAGCTGCATTTTAAAACTTAAAAATCTCTCATTCCAAAAACTTGGCTCATTTAATTTTTTAATGGTCGGATTCATGTGTATTTTTATTTAGGTTTGGAGGCACTTACGTTCTTCAAAACTTTAAGGTAACCTTATATGAAAAATGTTTAAATGCAATTCCTTCTAATATTGGTCGCGATCAACTCCAATAAATTTTAGGCTTCAGCCTGTACCCCCTTTCATTTTACCTGAATAGTCCCTTTGAGGTGGGTAGGGTCTGGTGATCCATAAATCCATATTTAGGGAGTAGGGGAAAAGGAACTTGTGATACATAAACCAATCCATGATTTACAATCCCTGGATTTGGATAAAGAAAAGAGAGGATTAAAGAAAGCTAAAAACAGACGAACACCAGAGGATACAGACCAGGTAATCTTAATAAAAGGGACAATTCACGAATATTCAGAACTGCCCAAATCGAGTAATTATATTTATTTATTTTTATCACCACACCGGATTTTTTATTTTTAAAATTCAGATGATATCAAATTTGGATTTTCAATTATCAAGGAATTTAAATCTTACAATTAAAAATTTATTTATTTAAGCCCTATTTATTTTAATTTGAATTAATTTTGAAGAAACGTAAATTTTTTTCTTATATTAATTAGGTTTTTCTAGAAAAAATATATCCCCTGTGTTCAATGTACATTGTCATCTTTGTGCATTTTTTTAGGTGCGTCGTTCTACTCTCGCAGTGCGTATTTTCTTGAAGGAGTTCTGCGTAGAGTTTATTTACTCTGCGTACAATCATCTGATGAATGTTGTCAAGGTATTTATTAAAGAAATAAGTATACTCATCTTAAAATACTGAAATTAAAAAATATTTAGTCTTAATTGATTTAGTTCAGATATTTGGTTTACAACAAAATTCTAAAATGAAATAAGCAGGACTATTTAAAGATTCATGATTAAACTTTCATATATCATTTACATTTTAGTGATGTCCGCTACATTATTATGATTATGAAAACCAGTTTGTTCAAAGGAACAAGGACCTTTAAGTGATGAACTATAACAGGACTTCCTTCGTCCTCCCTCCGGTGTATTTTTTTTTCATGTAATACTAAAATTGTTGAGAATCCTGCAGCATTACACCTCCCCTCGATGTTCGCAGAAACTTGTACCCTGCCATTTTGAGATGTGAGATTGTGAAGTTTACAATCAGTTTTAGTGGATTTGTCATACTACAATTTAAGAATTCCTGTATATTATTTTATCTCTCTATGTATTCAACAAATGAATATGCAAACAATGATTGTGAAACATTAGTTTCAATTATACAAATTGTTAGTTAACAAATTGTCAAGTTCCAAATTGTTAGGTTACCAAATTGTTAGTTACCAAAATATTAGTTACCAAATTGTTAGTTACCAAAATGTTAGTTACCAAATTATTAGTTACTAATAATCCGCCCATCATTTTTGGGACTGAGTCCTGTTGGCTATATACTTTTAGTTATTTTCTTATTCAAAGATTAACGCAAATAAAGAAAAAATTCCCAGTAATAAATTTTTTTAAGGCTAAAACTAGACACAGTGTGGAAAATACCTAGAAGAGAACTTCTAGAGAGAAAGTTTTTGAAAACTAAAAAGAGCACAAGGTGTGAAGAAAAGCTAGAGCTTTCCGATTGAAAACAAACTAATCATTATATGAAAATCCTATGTAACGACTTATGTTATGGAAATCCCATACACAGAAACTTTCCCCCGAGAGGTCAGCTGTACCGTCACGGTAAAGTACAAGGATTTGTAACCCCCTGGCGGCCAGTTCCGTCACTAACAGGGGCCTAAAATAACATTATTTTTTTAACTTTAATAATTTATTTTAATTAAATTCCTTGTCCATCCTTCAATAATACTTTGGCTAATTTTGAAAATAAAAATAAATTAATTTTTTGGATGTTTTCTGCATGCAGCTAGCTAAATTGCAGAGGCAGAACTATTTTTTGGAGCCCTGTATCAATATTCTATATATTGAGAGTGGCAAGGTTACTCTCCCCCTTGATTGTTTTCAAATTTTGCTTCAGTCATGATATTGTGTCAGCTCCTGCATTCTTAGCTAACTAACTTTCAATAAAATTCTTGATGGAGGGGGAGAGGGGGGAGTTTTACACATTTTCCAGTTTTTTATCTCGAGTAGGACATAGAGGGGGGGATGGGACGTCTGCCATCCTGTGTATTTGTCTTTAATCGCTATCGGTGAAAAAAATGGATAGTGTAGAGATCAATCTCCTTCTAATTTTCCTGTTTATAGTTTTCTTCTTCTTTCTTGTTATCTTGCTTTAAGCACCCATCTCTACTGTCAAGAGATTTCCCTTCCACTTTTTTCTGTTCAATTTATTTTTTCTTCTTGCTTCTTGTTTCTTGTTTTTATTAACATTATTTTTACTTTTCACTCCAATCGAAGTTTGAGGCACATCAAACCTAGGATGATCATTTAGGGAAAGTATTAGAAAAGAGTCTTTAAATGAAAATTAATAATATTGAGTTTTTGGATTTTTATGAACCAGCTGTGAGCCATGTAGAGCCGAGTTGCCGATCATAACAGTGTTGATTGGCATGTATTGTTAGAACCGGTTCTGTCACCTTTAGAACTGAGTCCTAGTCACTACTTACTTTGAGTAATAGTATCTAATCTAAATTCTTAAAGGATGCGTTGAATAGACAGAGAGCCCAGCTTAACGATGAGAGCTACTACCTCTGGGCAATGAAGTTCTTCATGGAGTTCAATAGAGGATTTGAGTTCAAGGTGAAATATTATAATTTATGCTTAGGGGGGGGGGGGTTAAACAAGTATGATTTTGACTTTTTATATCAAAATCTGATTATATTCCTCTTTTATTCATCCTTAGCATATTTAAGTTATGAACACATACTACATAGCGTTCCATATCTTATTGTCACTCGTATGCATATATGCTTATCTATATAACTGAAGAGGACATCATAGAAATATCGAAATATGTTTACGGCAGTAGCACAACTAGGGGGGGGGGGGCAAACCGAGTTCCCTCCCCCCCCCACCCACACTTAAGTCCTGCATGATCATGATCGTGGACCTTCTTTTATCAAATTTTGTCAATTAAGAAAAATTACTAAAATTTTTTGGTGCTTCGCGCATAATTTCTAATAGAATTTCTAAATATTTTCTTGTTTTCGCCTTAAAGAAAGTCAGTCATTATTAATTTATCCTCTCAAAATAACCGGTTTATATGTTACTTCTTATGAGTATTACAATACATATTTTATTAAGGTTAACAAGAAATATTATAAGGATTATATTGGACTATTAGGACTTACGCAGACTATAAGTGGAAACACGGAGATAAGCTCCTTACGTGCAAACATCAAAAAGAAAATAGAATGAATTATGGACAGAATATAGTCAAGTACTGCCAGGAACTATTTACTACTTAGGACTGCGCAGACCTACGATTAAGGGACAATATAGTGAACAAATACAACTAGTGGATGAATTACAAAAAACTTTTTCGCCTGGTGGGCTAGCCCTCCTCTACCCCCCACCCCAGGCCCTCAAAATCAAATTTCGCCCCTCCCTGTTTCTGTTGTTTGAATCTGTAAGTCACTTACAGAGAGGTCACAATTGAAAGTTATCAATTTCAGAAAGAAAACAGGAAAACTATAAATCTTTTGTGTCCAGCCAAAGGTTTAAAGGAAACCGCTGTGAATCGGAAATGACTCTTTGTAATTAAATGGCCACTTGAAATTACGTCTACAGTCCCTTTAAATATCTAGATTGAACTAGTCAGTGAGACCTTGTCTAAGCAGTGCTTCCACTTCCTACAGCAGCAGATTGAAAACTACAGGGATAATTTCGAGTTTGAAAAGAGAAACAGACCTAAATATCTCATGTGGGCTAAAAGGTAGGAATCATCAAACAAGAATTGTAAGATTGTGTCTAAATGGTTCAAATACAAAATGGCTTTCATTGATAATCCAAAATGGCGTTTATTGATAATCCAAAATGGCGGCCATTCTAGAACCCAGATTTAAAATTCAAATGGCGCCAAAAAATGTATTTCAAGATTTAAATGGCGGCTGTTAGATATTTAAGATGGCACCTATCTTATATAAACTTACAATTTTCAATTGTTCAATGAAAGACTTGACATTAAGGAGCCTTAAGACATCCCTGCAAAGTTTGATGGTTTGGTTTGATTTGATTTGATTTGATTTGATTTGATTTGATTTGATTTGATTTGATTTGATTTGATTTGATTTGATTTGATTTGAGATATGTCCAATCAGAGAAAGTTCTAATTCCGTTCTTAGGCCCCGCCGTACAATCTAAAATGAGATATGGGACTAGTGGGACTAAGACCCCATTTTTTATTTAGAATGCATCTTGCAGTTCGGGCCTATGAGGAACTGCTGTTAAATCTAGTTCAGATGGAGGGATCGAAGGTAAGGCTTTTTCTCTCCTTATTAACCACTAGAATTTTGAATGGCTGTCGTCTTCTTTATTTCTTTGACTAGGCATAAAGTGTAAAATTAGGCTGACTCGCTAAATTCGGTGAACATTTTAAAATCTGATGATAGGAACCTTATTCTCGTTCAAAATGGAAACTTATGATACTGTATTGACAGGATGATAGAGTACGAGAGGCGGGTCGGGTGATTAGAGCAGGTGTATTCTATGAACCAGAGTACAGAGAACTCTGTCTTCAGCAGCTCTCATCCTTTAATCCAGATAGGATGACCAAAGGTGTTTTTTTAGTTTTTTTTGTGAATATAGACTTTTGAAGAGTGCTTCATGTCCCCTCTATTATTATTATAATTAAAGCTTTGTTATTTTACCGGAAGCCATTTTTACAAAACAACACAATTAAATATTACATTTCTATTCTCATAAGATTATCCTATTCTTGGATTTCTTGTATCTAGGATATCTAACGGATCTTGTCCAAACTACCCACGTATTCTTGAATTTCTTGTATCTAGGATATCTAACGGATCTTGTCCAAACTACCCACGTTTGTATCTAGGATATCTAACGGATCTTGTCCAAACTACCCACGTATTCTTGGATTTCTTGTATCTAGGATATCTAACGGATCTTGTCCAAACTACAGACGTATTCTTGAATTTCTTGTATCTAGGATATCTAACGGATCTTGTCCGAACTACAGACGTATTCTTGAATTTCTTGTATCTAGGATATCTAACAGATCTTGTCCGAACTACAGACGTATTCTTGAATTTCTTGTATCTAGGATATCTAACGGATCTTGTCCGAACTACCCACGTATTCTTGAAGCTAATGGAACATATGTCCAAGAAGAGCCACCTCCTGGTCAGCAAAAAGTCGAAGAAGAAAATGTCTAAGTCTGGGAAGAAGAAGAGTGTGGTTCCCCCGGGTGGGGGAGAAAGACAAGGAAAAGAAGAACAATGGGATCTTGTTTCTCCACAGCTTTCTTCCCTTCTTCAAGGGAAAGGTAATAGCTCTCAAACTCTATTTATGATTGTAATGCAAAAAAAAATACATTTATTCAACGCTTTTGGTCACATATAAGTAAAGTTTTCGACAGTAAAAAACTTGAAAAACTTTACATATATCAAGATATATCTTGTATGATGATTTTTCTGTGATTTTTTCGTATCAAGAACAACGTCGGGAACTTAAAAAATGATAGTTTCAAAAATAATTTGATAAAATTAGAATTTCAAAAATAATTTGATTTTTAAGAGTTAAAAAATAATTTGATTTTTAGGATCTCTTCCAACTGACGTGATTCCTTTCGACGCTGCATCTGATATTCCAATAGAAGATCAGAAAATACAAGCCATGAAGAGAATTCAGGTTGAAAACTTTAATTCACTAACTATTGTTGTGACTACAAATGTTTTTTATTTGAAAGAACTGTCCTCTTTAGTTTATGTGACTCTCTTTTTAAAAAGAGGGAAATGTTTAATTGACAGAACTTTACCCGGTTTACCTTCGTCTGAGAAATCCTTTTGTTTGCCATCTAAAAATTGATTTTTCCAATTTGGTTTTACTCTGTAAGTGACTTACGGTTTAGTGTAGTAGAGATAATAAAGGTACAATCAGAATTTAGCACTTAAAAACTCATTGTTTCTCAGTTAAAGGTTTAAAGGGTACTGTTTCTCAGTTAAAGGTTTAAAGGGTACTGTTTCTCAGTTAAAGGTTTAAAGGGTACTGTTGTAAATGAGACATGTCACTGCTTAGGATCCGGATCCGTTGGATCCTCAAGATTTTGGCTTCCTGGATCCGGATCCGGGTCCAAGGTTCAAAATATCAACCAAAAACTGCAAAAAAAAAAACTTTTTTACTCTAAACCATAATCTGTACTTTTGAAGAAAGAGAGATTATAAAATTTCCTGACTTCTGAATGGTTCATCAAGTTTTAGTATAAAAATAAGCAAAAAAAAAATGAAAAATTCTGCTCAGTAAATTTTAGAGAAATGACCTGAATCCATTGTTTTCTAGTGCGGATCCAGAATCCAGAATCAGGATCCGTATCAGAATTAAATGGATCCTAAGCATTGACCGAAAATCTATTTAAAATTACTTAATTAGTCTTAAATAAAATAAATATTTATACTTTTATATTTTATGTTTTATACAATTTGACCTGACACCTGTTCTTACCCCTAGACTGCTTTGGTTTCTGTTAAACCTGATCTAGCCATTGCGCTCCTCAGGGCTTCAAGGTGAATTTTATAATTTCGTGCTAAAATACTGTTCTTACACGTTTGGATCGTTTTTAGAAAAAAAACGTGAAAGATTTTAAAACTGTATTTAGCAATATCTTTAACCAAAAAATAGTGCAAAAACGATCCGAAAACGATCGTTACGACCCGTTCGTTTTTGCATCGTTCTGTGGTCGTATTTTGCATTTAACTTCTGCCAAGGTCAAAATTTGACTAAGTGTAAGGAAATTGCATATTTAGAATTCAATGTTCCGAAAGAACTTAGAACGTCTAATATCCCAACATTTTTTTCTTCTTCATTTCAACTTGTAAAATCTGTACTGTCGCTAATATTGAATAGAAAAGGGGAGCTGCCTTTAATGATTTTTGTTTATATTTAAATTGTTAAGATAAGATCTAGATTGAGTAATTGTTTTCTCCAGTAATTTTGACATCAGTAGACTCCATTTTAGAACTAATAATTAATTTATGATACTGTTTAGTGTTTAATCATATTTCTAAAATTAGGTCGACAAATGAACGGTACATTTTTTTCAAAGATCAATGATAATCTTCAAGTAGTCTTTAACTGTTATGATATTCAGCGTCTTAGCAAATATCGCTTTTAACCTAAAAAGATGAATAAATTTTTGTTTAAGAGAAGTGTGGACCGAAGGCGATGCATTCGGTGCGGCGGAATCCGAGGCGGAGGATGATTTTATGGCACTCAGAGAAATACTTTTCGCGGATTTAGGTCTCGGAGATCAAGCAAGTAAGGCATTTTGATATTAACCGATTTTTAGCTTTGAGTGTTGATTTACTTGTCACCCTTTAACTTTTTATATTTTAATTAAACAAAATAAAATCAAAACATTTTTACGCGAATTGTTTCTATTTTGGACCGACCAGTCGTTATAAACATGACTTTCTGGGAAAAAGCTATTTACCCCACAAAAATTATGGAGAGAAAAAATGTAAAAATATTCGTCCTCCACGAGATTCTAAGATTTTTTCGTTATTTTTAATTCCGACAAATATAATCAATCTTGTGTCTTCCTTCATAAATTTTCTCCTGAAGATGGTGGGGATGAAGGAAGGGATGAGAATGAACGTGAGGAGGAGGAGGATGAAGAGGAAGAAGAGGAGGAGAGAAGAGTTTACTCCGTGGAACAAGAATTTGATTTTAAAAGTTTTGTTGCCAGGTATCCAGAGTCCGAATTTAATCAATTTGAGCCGCGTCTCAAATCCCCCCAAAACCGGTTTAAATTGAGCGCTGGCTAAAATCTTGAAACACTATGTGGAACCAACCATATTTGAGTCGCGGCTCAAATTCTTTAAATTCGGCCTCAGGACGCTTATTTTATTGTAATGTGCTTTCATTTGACATAGAAGGACAGCCCAATAATAAGTTGTGCTGCAACATTAGAATTTTTTAAGAAGTACGAACTTTTCCTGGACTGGGAATTAGGAAGGTCATGGTTCAGAAATTTGTTTATTTACAATAAAGTGTTTTATTGTAAATAAACAGAATTGCAAAAGTTTTATAAAAAGTATTTCCTGTTTGTACCTCTCCGCCCCCTGGCCGGCATGAGAACTGTAAAGAATAAAAATTTAAATTAAATTGAATTTAAAATCTAGGTTTGCTGTCAAGAATGTTGTCAAACCTTTTGGTATTCTCTTCAGTAACTACGAGAACAACAGCAAATCTACAAACCACAACATTATCAAGATGTTCCATAGAATAGCAGTGGATTGTGGAACACCGGCTATTCTGTTCCAGGCAGCAATTTTCAGAGTGTTCCAGAGAATTTGGAACGATCTGAAAGCGAAACCAGAAGATGCGAATCTGCGGGAACTTGCTAAATTTGGCAAGTTCATTCTTCGCCAGGTTTTTATCTTGTTATTAGAAACTGCTGACGTAACCTCAGTTGACCCTCTATTTGCAGAGTATCATGTCATATTTATATAGGTACCATTACAATCTTTTCTCTGGTCGAGGATGATGGGCATCCCATATTTGTTAGCTGAAACTTAATTGCATTCGCACACAGTGTGCTCCGAAATTTAATTTGTTCTTATAAGGATATCTTTGTTGTCTATCGAACTAAGGTTTAAATGGAACAGTTGTGATACTTAAATACTGAATACTACTCTAGAAATAGGGGTCGACATTGTATCTTAACCATAGATTAAGAACAAAACAGATAGAACCTGTTGGTTCACCGATATAGGGTCAAACGACAAACGGTCAAAAACGCGAAAAAGGGTAGAACGACAAAGGGTAAAATGGGAAAAAATATTTTATGTATTATATCAGGGTTAGGTTAGGTTAAGACAATTTCTGGGCCGAGTGCTGCGGCTAGGACAGATTGGGGGGGGGCAGCGCTGCGGCTAGGACAGACTAGGGGCCGGGCGCTGCATGATCAATTATGTACCATGTACAAAATTGATAGGATGGGGGGGGGGTTCAAATTAACCAGAAATAGTCTAAATTAAATTTGCCCCTTTTTGGCACTTTTTGACCTTGTGTCGTTCTACCGTTTGTCGCGTATTTGACCGTTTGTGGTTTGAACCTAGGTCGTTTGACCCTGGGTCGTTTTATCCTATGTCGTTTGACCTTATGGGATTTGAACCTATGTCGATGAATCGGAGTTAAGCTCATGCCCCGTTGAATTACAAGACAGAGAGAGAAAGAGCATGCGCGTAACCCTTCGGGCTCCGCCTCAGGTTTATTGTCTACAAAAAACTTCTAAATCTTGTTAATAAGACATCTAGTGTTCTATCTGTATTCTTATGTATCTATGATCTTAACATTTATACTAAAATTAGCTAGATTAACATATTGAGAAGGAACTGATTTTACGACACTTATATTACCTCTAGTTCATGACTGTGGCTGTATCCAATAAGAAAGTATTTATGGAATTACTCTTCTGGAAAACTTCAAGGGATGCTCTAGAGATTGTTGAAGGTAGAAACTTGGTATTCTGACTACGCCCCTGGTACGTTCACTCATTTGTAGAGTGCTTTTTCCTATTTAAAAAGATACCCTTAAACCTGTATTAGATCAAGGAAGAAGGAGATATCCTTATTTTCTTAATGAGTGCCAGGGAACTCACAGTGTATACATAAGATTCCCAGCACTGCGAGTCAGTCCTGTCACTCCCCCAGTCCCTTTAATTATTCTGTATAGGATATGGAACCCACTCTAGCACAGCGCAGCAGAAGAAATCATTCTGGTCAGAGGAAGACGAGCTTAAACTCGTGCAGATATTCAGGTAGAATTAAAGGGATTGTTCGCTAGATATTCAGGTAGAATTAAAGGGATTGTTCTCTAGATATTCAGGTAGAATTAAAGGATTTTTCTCTAGATATTCAGGTAGAAATAAAGGGATCTTTGTTTTTTTAGACAATAATCCTGAGGCGGATATCATGGGGCGGATATAATCCATGTATATATGTATTTGGACAAGTGAAAGAGATTGAGGCGGATATAATCCATGTATATTTATTTAGACAAGTAAGGAGATTGAGGCGGATACTCCTGAGGTGGATATCATTGGACGGATATAATCATGTATATATGTATTTAGACAAGTAAAGGAGATGGAGGCAGATAATCCTGAGACGGGTATCATGGGACGGATATGATCCATGTAAATAAGTAAAGGAGATGGAGGCGGACATAATCCATGTATATATATATTTAGAAAAGTATATATATAAATAAATATGTTATTAGACAAGTAAAGGAGATGGAGGCGGATAATCCTGAGGCGGGTATCATGGGACGGATATGATCCATGTAAATAAGTAAAGGAGATGGAGGCGGACATAATCCATGTAAAGTAGACAAGTAAAGGAGATGGAGGCGGATAACCCTGAGGCGGATATCCTTAGGTATAGGTATAGGTTTTACAGAGATGGAGGCGGATATCCTGGATCAGATAGAATCCATATATATATATATATAGACAAGTAAAGGAGATGGAGGCGGATAACCCTGAGGCGGATATCCTGGATCAGATAGAATCCATATATGTATATTTAGACAAGTAAAGTAGATGGAGGCGGATATTCTGGATCAGATAGAATCTATGTATATATATTTAGACAAGTAAAGGAGATGGAGGCGGATAACCCTGAGGCGGATATCCTGGATCAGATAGAATCTATGTATATTCATGAGAAGAGAACAAGGAGACAGATTGGAAACAAACTAAGGGATCTCGGACTCATCGCCAGCATTATGGTAGAGGAGTATATCTATATATATATATATATATATATATATATATATAATGTTGTAATCTCTGTTTGTCTGTCTGTTTGTTTAATTGGGGAACTCGGGAGAGATTCTGAATTGAGTGGGTCGACTTTTATTTTGAAAATTTAGTTTCCCGGTAAAATCGCCAAAGTGCGGGTAAACGGCTGGAGTAATTATAGATAACCTGGACAACGCTAGGTTCATAGTCATATATATTTATTAAAAAAAACCATTCCCCTCCCAATTCTTTAAAAGTAATTTATACTTCCGCTTTATAATTTTTTCACTTTTTGGGAAATGGAGAAATTAGGTGGTTTAAAAAAAGGATCAAGAAAATGTTTAATTATGTCGTCTTTAGACTCTACTTGGGTTGACATGTCTGATTTTCTTTAAAACCCAGTTTTGCATTTATGCTACAGCAGAAACAATGGTTTAAACAATGTTTTAGGACTTTAAAAGATGAAAAACAACGGTGTCTCAGTTTAAAAGTACCATTTTGATTCGTCAGTGCTTAGGATCCATTTAATTTTTATCCAATGGAAAAAATGGATCCGGATTCAGGTCTTAATTTCTTTAAGATTTTCCGATTTTTTGAACAAAAGAAAAATTTTCAAGTTAATTTTATTCTTTTATTCGCTTATTTTAATGAACCATTCAGTGATAAGAAAAATTTGATAATCTCTCTTTTAGTTCAGTTTAGATTTGATTTTTAGGAGTAACAAGTTTTTTTCTCACAGTTTTTAAATGATATTTTGGCCCTTGGATCCGGATCCGTGTATCCGCATATTATTATGGATCCGGATCCAGGAAGCCAAAATGTCCAACGGCTCCGGATCCTAAGCACTAATGCCACGGTTTATATATGGAACTTGAAATAACGTCTACTCACCCTTTTTGTGTAAAGAGTTTAATATAAACATGTACATTGTACAGGAGATTACCCGGAAACCCCTGGGATCCAGGAGAACATGGTCGGAGGAAGAAATAGAGAAAATTACTCAACTCTACCAGGAATACAAGGTAATCTCAATCAAACACGCGAATCCTATTAAAAGACGTGGCCACGCTATTATCTAATTTTGCATGGGAACTACTTGTAAAAAATCCGACTGTAAAATGTACAACAGGAAGAGTCATGAGACTATAAACTGTACAACGGGAAGAGTCATAAGACTATGAACAAAGTGCGTAAAACATTTACTGAAACTGATATTAAAGTCGTCGCAATAAAAAAAATCTTTGCAATATAAAACACATGAAATATTGATGACATAACTTATAAAAAAGTTCCTAACTTCCTAACTATTTGTATTTGAATCCACTGTAGTGTACATCAATTTACTTCCTTGAATCTCTTGAATGTGAGTGAGTACATGGATACGGCTGTGTTGTAAGGAGGACAGTTTATTTTCAGTTCTTCTTATTATTGAAATTATAGTGATGATTGCAATCAGAATATTTTTGTTTTAATATTTGATGAATTTTGCACCTTTTCTAAATGTATAGCACTAGACAGTCTAGGTAAGCAATTAGTGGAATAAAATACCCATGTCCGGAGAACCTCCATCTCTTTTCGAAATATTAAAAATTAATTCTGGTAAACATTAACTTAACTTAAGCATTTGTACTTGAGCATTAAAAGAATCAAAGTTATCATATCTCATAAGCAGACCATCACAAAAATATGTAAACGAACTTCAGAAACAATTTAAGATATTTCAAATTATGTTAACAAAAAACAATTTATTGTTTTTTAAATATGTATTCCAGTTCAGGAATATTTTAGGATGTTGAATACCCTGCTAACATTCATGAACAATATTTCAGGATGCTGAACACCCTGCTAACTATATTCATGAACAATATTTCAGGATGTTGAATACCCTGCTAACATTCATGAACAATATTTCAGGATGCTGAACACCCTGCTAATCGTATTCATGAACAATATTTCAGGATGCTGAACACCCTGCTAATCGCATTCATGAACAATATTTCAGGATGCTGAACACCCTGCTAACATTCATGAACAATATTTCAGGATGTTGAATACCCTGCTAACTATATTCATGAACAATATTTCAGGATGCTGAACACTCTGCTAACATTCATGAACAATATTTCAGGATGCTGAACACCCTGCTAACTATATTCATGAACAATATTTCAGGATGCTGAATACCCTGCTAACCATATTCATGAACAATATTTCAGGATGCTGAACACCCTGCTAATCGTATTCATGAACAATGGAAAATGGCAGGACTTACTTCAAGGTAAGGACAAAGAAATCTCCGAAGAAATTAAAAACATTAAAATTGGAATATTTGGTTCTGTCCATTTTCATTCAGGTCCCTTGTTTGTCTTTTTTTTTTTTGTTTAGATGTCCAATGATAACTCGACCGATTTGCCTTAAATTTGAATTTGGGAACTCGTAAAATCCATGGGAACGTCTTTAGCTTGATTTAAAAGTTCTTAGTTGAGTAGGTCATAAATGCAAACTTTATTTCCAGACAGAGCTGTATTCCCAAGCAAGTGTGAAAAATATTGAATCATTTTTTTTTACTTTTTTAAAAATGGAAAATTACCTCGAGTACATAATTGTTAACATGTTGAAAGTCTCTGATTGCCAAATATGAAGATTTTTAAGTTGTTAGTGATTTTTGTTTGTTCAAGCTACTAGATATTTTTGTAGTTTAATGAAGTCTTTAGATAATTATGAATGATTGTTTTCTAAGATTCCTTTATGAAAATTATTTATATTGTGTGTTTGTCTACCATTGTTAATCTAAGCTACCCTAATTTACCAATTGTCGTCTCTAAACATCTTTTTAAAAGATGCATTTCAAGGAATAAACGGGAGCTTTTTGAAAACAGTTTTCAGCTAGTCGTAATTAGCATAATTATAACTGCAGAAAAGTATATGGTTTGATTTTATATTATCTAGGTCTAAAGGGAAGCTGATTGAGAAAATAATGGAACTTGGCCTTTGCCAGGACAGATCAAAACTTGGAAGGGTAACTTTGTTTTTATTAAAGGGACTTATATAAACAGTAGAATTTACGATTCGCAACGGTGCCCTTTAACCTTTTCTCTGTAACAAAGGATTAAGGGTGCTGTTGTGAATGAGACAAACTTTTTAAAAACTAATTGTAGAGGCCGGGTGTTTTAGAGCGCTTACCCGATGGCGGTCTGAGTTCTCCAACNCTTATCATGAAATTTATCTGCATGTCGACACAAGATCTATGCTTATCATGAAATTTATCTGCATGTCGACACAAGATCTATGCTTATCATGAAATTTATCTGCATGTCGACACAAGATCTATGCTTATCATGAAATTTATCTTCATGTCGACACAAGATCTATGCTTATCATGAAATTTATCTTCATGTCGACACAAGATCTATGCTTATCATGAAATTTATCTTCATGTCGACACAAGATCTATGCTTATCATGAAATTTATCTGCATGTCGACACAAGATCTATGCTTATCATGAAATTTAGGAAAAAAGTTCAAACATCTGTGCATGGTTTTACAACTTCTGATTTAAGATTTTTAAAATAAGCAAACAGGAAAAAAATCGTCTCCCTTAATTTGCAGTCCTACATTTCTATTTATACCATATTATTGATAAGAATGACGAGTGTTTGATGATGAATATATTTATAAGGTGCGTAAACGTCGTCAGCAGAAGCGAGATGATGGAGGAGGAGCAGCCTCCGAGTCCGACTCTGCTCTGGAGGATTCTAGTTCAGGATCCGAGGATTCAGAAACAGAAGCAGAGGATCAACCTCAACCAGCTTCCAGTACAGGTATTCTTGGATTTGTAAGTTGGATTTTCAAAATAAAATATGTTTCTGTAAAATCGTTTTTTAACGAATTTTTTTTTGTTCCGAGATTTATTGCAAATGACCCTGTTTTTCCAGAAACATTTCAAAAGGACTGAATGGATAAAATGATTTTAATTTGAATATTTTCATTTACATCACTTCTCTAGAAATGAAAATGCATTATAACCAATTTACTTGATTTAAATCCTAATATTTTGTAATCTTTTAAAAATCTTCAAGTTTTAATCTGGAAAATAAATATCTTTAAACTATGTCTAGATGTTGTGGGAGCGTGTAGGGCGTGGTTGGATGGTGGGGAGGGGCGTGGCAGTGTACTGGGTTGGTTAGGAGATGTATTGAAGGGAGAGGGGGAGGACCGGGAAACTGAAGATGAACCTGACGAGGTTCCTCTTGTTCCTCTTCTTGAAGAACAAGCGCTTGCAATCCTAGACGAGAAGTTCCAGGTATAATTACTCTAAAAAAAAGTATTGATACGTTTCTAAGAATGTCATTTCTAAGAAAAGACATTTTGAAGATTTTTCATGGATACTTAAATACTTAAATACTTAAATACTTAAATACAATACTTAAATACTTAAATACTTAAATACTTAAATACTTAAATACAATACTTAAAAACTTAAATACTTAAATACTTAAATACTTAAATACTTAAATACTTAAATACTTAAATACTTAAATGCTTAAATACTTAAATGCTTAAATACTTAAATACTTAAATACTTAAATACTTAAATACTTAAATACTTAAATACTTAAATACTTAAATACTTAAATACTTAAATACTTAAATACTTTAATACTTTAATACTTTAATACTTTAATACTTAAGTACTTAAATACTTAAATACTTAAATAATTAAATAATTAAATACTTAAATACTTAAATACTTAAATACTTAAATACTTAAATAGTTCCTTTTCAAAAATTTTTATTTTTCATGCACGATATGGATGTATATTGTATAATGTATATCTTTATTTTTCATGCACGATATGGATGTATATTGTATAATGTATATCTTTATTTTTCATGCACGATATGGATGTATATTGTATAATGTATATCTTTATTTTTCATGCACGATATGGATGTATATTGTATAATGTATATCTTTATTTTTCATGCACGATATGGATGTATATTGTATAATGTATATCTTTATTTTTCATGCACGATATGGATGTATATTGTATAATGTATATCTTTATTTTTCATGCACGATATGGATGTATATTGTATAATGTATATCTTTATTTTTCATGCACGATATGGATGTATATTGTATAATGTATATCTTTATTTTTCATGCACGATATGGATGTATATTGTATAATGTATATCTTTATTTTTCATGCACGATATGGATGTATATTGTATAATGTATATCTTTATTTTTCATGCACGATATGGATGTATATTGTATAATGTATATCTTTATTTTTCATGCACGATATGGATGTATATTGTATAATGTATATCTTTATTTTTCATAAACGATATGGATGTATATTGTATAATGTATATCTTTATTTTTCATGCACGATATGGATGTATATTGTATAATGTATATCTTTATTTTTCATGCACGATATGGATGTATATTGTATAATGTATGTCTTTATTTTTCATGCACGATATGGATGTATATTGTATAATGTATATCTTTATTTTTGCTATCAAAGAAAACCGATTTTTCTCGGTCTATGAATATGATTGTCTATTAATTTAGAAATGTCCTATCTTTGAATTTTCTGATGAATGAATGTTCAAACTAAGAAATGTCTTTATATCAGGTTGCAAAGATTTGGGGATTCAAAAACTTAGAGTTTGGGGCGTGGAATCTGTTTTTGAGCCTTATGTTGAAATAAATATTAAGAGTGTTCTGGAGAGTGTAGGATTGACTGCTCCAGTGTCTGGAGAACAATACTGGAGAATACCCCAGGATATTGGAGCCAGAGCACTCAAGGTACAGTTAGACACTAATCCATATTTACTACTGAATGTCATGATTACAGGGGGATTTTGTTGAAATCCCCCTGTAATGTCATCAATATTTTATCTATACATAAAAGCTTGTCTGTCTGATTGTTTGCTGTTTGTTTGTATTCAATAAGCGTCAAAACGGCTGAATCGATCGGGCCCAAATTTTGTGTGGGACCTCACGTGACCCCATGGAAGGTTTATGAATGATCAAAATTTTAAAAATTTTTGTTTAAAAGTTTTATTTAGTAAAATTTTGAAAATGCGCGAAAAAATATTATGAAATCTGCAAACTTTTGTTTTGTTTTGTTTTTACTGTACAAAGAGAAGATGCTCACAGATAAAGCCAATAAGTCGCAGATAAACGTTGAAATAGAAGAGCCTAGTATAAAATACTTTGCTTGTCTGTCTGTTCGTTTGTATCCAATAAACGTCAAAACAGCGGAACTGATCGGGCCCCACATTTTTTAGACAACCCACATGACCCCAGTGAAGGTTTATGAATGCTCAAAATAACAAATCTGTTTTTTAAAAAATCGATTTGGTAAAACTTTGAAAATCCACACACAAAAAAATAACTAAATCCGCGAATTTTTTGTTATTGTTTAATTAATGTACAAAGAGAAAATGCTCACACATAAAAACACATTAAAAAGTTAAAATATCGCCCCGAAAGCCTTATATAGGACTAAAAAAACTTAAATGCAGTTATGTATTCAAATTTAAATCAAGATTATATTGTTGTTTATGATAGGTCTAAAATGAATGATTAATTATAGAGCCGTGGACTGGTTCTTCGACGGGTAGTTGAAGGTGTAGAGGATCCTCTGGAGAACATTGAACTAGATCTACTCAAGGTTTATTTTTAAACGGGCGTTACAAGAAGTTACAAGAAGGGATTTTGTTAACACAAAAAGGGTCGGGGGTGCAAAGTTAAGAAAGGAATCTTGCTAACTCAAAACCAAGGGTTCAAGATAAAGTGGCATGCATGTGCAAGTGCATGATTAAAATAAATTTAAAAATCACTCTGAGAAAGAAAGAAAAACTTGAAGAAAACTTATGAAAAAAAAACAATGAAAAGTGATTTAAGGTTCAAAGAAACTCTAAAGAGCACATTTTTTGCGAAATTATTTTAAAAGTTTAACTTTATTTACATATGTATTTAGAAAGACAATAATGATTTTTCAATACATATTTCAATATACAATAATATATTTAATTTTATTTTTATCATTTTAATTTTTTTATCAGGTTTCTCGAGGCCTGGCGAACATTGTTGAACAAAAGAAGAAGAAAAAGAAGAAACGAGGAGCTAACAAATGGCAGCCTTTTAGGTAAAAACTTTTTAGATTATGGAGTTTAATTTATTTATTTGTTATCCTGTAAATTTTGTCCACGTAGAAAAGTTAAAATTCGGAAAATATTCAATTCTACATTTAATTTTAATCTATCATTTTTAATACATTCTGACTTGTCTTTTGGTGTGTTATTTTTTTTAACATAAAGAATTTTATTGGTTGAATTATAGTCGGATATTGAACGAAAGAATTAAAATATTTTGCATTTAAAAAATTACTTTAGGTTAAATTATTTTTGATAATCAGAAAAGTCAGCTAAGCATCAAATTATTATTTTAAAAACTTGGAGAGAAAAATGGCTGAGGGAAAAGTAGCTTTTAAATTTAAAACTATTTAGATTGTTACAATAAATAGTTCGCTCTTGAAAGCCCAGTTCAGATTTATGAATAATTTAGACGAGAACCTGTCCCTGGTATGGATTCAGGGCCCTCTAGCAGTACTCCTAAACCAGCCAGCAAGCCTAAACAGTCCAGAGAAAAGAAATCAAATAGATCCTTCCTTAACTCAGACACTGATAGTGACAGAGAGAAGGAAGACGATATTCAAGAACAGGAGAAAGAAGACGACATTCAGGACACGGAAAAACTCGAGAAGGACGCAGCGAAAACTAAGGTGATTTATTTTTTTAATTGCTTAGAGGGTTCCCACCTAAGATGAGACCTAAACCTTTATCTGAACTAAAATAAAACAGATTTCCGTGCTAGATTTATTCGCGGTCATCAGACGCAGAAGCTAGAAAACCGACGCTATCTTTAATAACTTTGATCAGATTACTGTTTAAATGAATTTATAAGGATTAGGGATAAAATGAGAAATAAACATTAAAACTGAACAGAGGTAGGAATAAGATTTAAGGAACATTTCCTCCCGCGCAGGAAGAAACCAGCGCGAGAACTTCCCCCGCGAGGTCAGCTGTACCGGCCCGATAACCTACAAGGATTTGTAAACCCCTGGCGGCCAGCTCCGGCACTAACAGGGGCCTAAAATAACATTTTTCCTGAAAAATCTAGGTTTTTTCTTTAAGAAATAGTAATTAATACCTCCTCCCTGGGGGTTTGATCATTATTTATTGCTGCAAGAAATAAAGTAAGATCTTGTTAAGGAGGAAGAGAAGAGTGTTATGAAGAAGAAGAAGGTTGTCTTGGACAAGGCTAAGCTCCTCAAGCTGCTGAATGACGAGGAGAGTGATATCAGCTCGGATTCCGACGAAGACGGAGACGACATTAATGTGGACTCTTCCCACGAAGGTAATTATCTGAGTGCTTTCAGTTGGTTGGTTTATCGGGGCCAATGAGTATGAATTAGAAAGGAGATTTAACTGACGCGGCCCGCACTACCCTATGATTTATGATTTAACATGCTTTGCAGACGGTACTCCATTTGTATTAAAAAAAATTTGTTCTTAACATTTGCCTTCCAAATTTTGATCCTGGCAGAAGATATATTATAAAACGACCCAAATAAAGGGTTAGTTTTCTATTATTCATCGACAAAAATTTATTTATTACTCTAATATCCCAATTCTAATTGTTCAGGAATTTCGAAGAAATCCAAGAAAAAGAAATTGTCTGTATCGTCGAGCGACGAAGGCGTGGATGATCCTAACCCAGGTCCTGTATCCGCAGCTTCCAAAAAGAAGACGACCAAACCTAAGGAAAAGAAGAGTGTTAAACCTACTACCCCTGACTCTAGTGAGGATGAGGGAGTTGACGACCCTACTCCCCAAAGCTCTGGTCCAATTAAGAACAACGAGCTGAACCGAGAAGATGCTCTGTCCCCAGTGATGAAAAAGGGACGCTCCAAAAGCTCTAAAGTCAAATCAAAACCGGAACCTAAGTCCAAGAAGACTGTTGCCACATCAGATAATGGGAAAAAGTCTGTGAAGAAATCCACGGAAAATTCTGCGAAGAAAAAGACTCTGAAGTCTATGTTGGATTCAAGTGATGATGAGAATGGTAGTGAGGAGAAGGAGAGGAGTGGATCTATTAGTAAGGATGAGGATGAAGAGTTGAATTCCAGGAAGAAACCTTCAATTCTCTCCTCAGATGAAGAGGAAGCAACCCCTGTAAATTCTGCCAAGAAAACTAAAAGGTTAGCAACAATTTTTTTGTTAGTTTCAACTTTCTCATTTACCCGTAATTCTATAATTAATATTAAGTCCCAAATTCGGAGGAAATTTGTGACAGGCCTTATGATTTAACAAGAAAATTTGCTAGTTGGTTTGAAAAAAAATTTAACAATTTTAAACAAATCTACCAATTTTGACTAACAAATCCCAATTCATTGTTATATAGAAAAATGGCGCATTTAACCCTTGGAATTCTGTATAATTATTTTGTCTAAAATAGTGATTTTTATTTTTTAGAATTGTCGACAGCGACAGTGAAGAAGAAGAGGCTGGTAGACCAAAGTCGACAATTCCTCAAAGAACTAGTCGTCCTTCATCTAGGAATAGTCCAGACAAGTTTTCCCAGTCCTTTGATTCAAGATTGGACGATTCAAGGATTAATAATTCAATAATAGACGATTCGAGGATCAATGATTCAAGGTTGGAGGACTCTCGTATTTCCTTTATGGACGATTCCCGTTTATCTATTGATTCTCGAGTAAGAAGTCCCAGAAGTCCGCTTTGTAGCCGTTCTCCGTCCCGCTCAGTGTCTAGGTCTAGATCTAAATCCATTTCAAGATCACCTTCACGCTCGATCTCAAGATCAAGGTCAAGGTCAACATCTCCACTTTCAAGAAGATCATCACCCACTTCAAGAAGCTCCTTCAGATCACCAAGTAGGAGTGCTCATCCATCTCCAGCTCCTATCTCGAAGGTTCGAACTCCATTATCCTTGAAGAATATTCCGAACCGAACTGCCAGGGAGAGTGAGAGAAAGAGAAAGCGTGGAAATAAGGCAGAAAGTGGAGAAGAAAATTCTCCGGTGAAGCCGAAGTCCAAGCGTAAAATGCTTGTGCAATCAGATTCAGAGTAGTGTAGTGTCAAAGTCACTTTGAATTTTAGTATGCGATATTTTTTAATTTAAACATGGCACATTCTGCTTTGAGATCCACGTGAATAATTTTAGTTTGCGCCTTTTTTCGTTTTAAATTATCTTATTCCGAATTTTAATGTACGTCAATTTAAATTTGGATTTTTAATTTGAGACATTTCTCATTTTGAATTTTTGACTTTTCATATAAAATTTTATTTTATTTTGACTTGCGCAATTTTTTATTTTCACTGCAATCTGGTTTTCAAATTTATTTTTCAGCTGATAAGACGCTCAATTTCAGAATACTGAAAAAAAGGAGATATCTTTTATCGTTTTCATATGTATTGTGTACATATATTCTTGAGTAAATTACCTTTGAAAATACGTCTTATGACGAATAAAATATTTGAATTTAATTAGTTTCTCTCTAGTTTATGTTTGGAAAATAACTGATAACCTTAGTATGTAGTTTGATCAAATTGGAAGAATATTAACACATTTAAAAGATATTTTCAAGAATTATGATAAAAGATCAGAATTCATTATTAATTTGAAAGATCTAATTAAACCCGAAGAAAATTTGTTTGTTTTTGTTTTTAAAATTCAATTGTTTATTTGAAAATTGCTAGTGGAAGAAGATAATATGTCACATGGAAGAGTAATTGTTGTGGCTCATGGTCACCTGCCTTCGCCTGCTCCATCAATTAAAGTGTTGACAGTTTTTGTGTTAAAGACCAGATTAACAAATAGTTAATATATTCTCATACTGATGATTGCATAAATGCATGAAACAATTGGTATATGGTTAAAATGTTATAAGAAGATTGTTGCGTTTCAACTGATATATATATATATGCACGATATGAAAACCTCCTAAAACTATCATTTTGGGGTTTGTTCCGTTTGTTCATAACAGCAGTTTTAAAAAACGTACTAAAACGATTAACAACAATAATTGCCATGCATCAGACTATCTATATATTAATTTGGCTTGTCTGTTTGTATCCAATAAACGTCAAAACGGCTGAACCGATCGGGCCCAAATTTTTTGTTGGACATCACGTGACCACAGGGAAGGTTCATGAATGATAAAAAAAATTTTAAAAATGTGTTTTAAAGGTTTTTATTTTTGTAAAAAAATTTAAATTTTTGAAAATCCGCGATTTTTTTTTAAATCCGCAAAAAATTTTCTTTTTGTTTTAAAATGTTAACAAAAAGAACATGTTCAAAATTTAAATAGAAGATGGGCGCTAAGCGCCCTAAAAGCCTTGAAAGAAGGGCTCAAAGCCCAGCTTCAGATCTACCAACTTCTCGTAATATTTGCCAATTAACCAAAGGATATTGTAAGAAGCTGTGAAAGAATATTTCATTTGGGGGAGGTTCGGAAGCCGGGGACGTGCACTGCCGCAAATAGGTAAAATGAGGTTCGTAAGCTGTGCGGGGAGGTTGCCTTCCCTCCCTCGTATAGTAGAATGGATCTGGAAGTCCAACTCTTATAAAAGTAATATAAGAACATTTTCATTTTGGTTGATTTTCATAATTATATCATAATCTTAGACTACGTACTTTTTTGACTTATTATGGAATGATCTATTTACATATCTGAAAAAAACATGTTATACATGTCAATTATAGATTCCTGAATACTTGTTAATTTTTCTCAACCTACCCAGTATCTTAACTCTTCAAGTTTGCTGTCCAAATTTTTAAAATGGAGTAGACCTTGAAAACCAGTGATTTTCTTTTCCAACCTCTCAACCTCTCTCTACCCATTTCATATTTCTATAAATCATGGTTCTACTCCAGGAGAATTACAGTACTATGGCAGTTAGTATCTTGCACATTTAAAAATATCACTATAAAGAAACGAATTTAAATAGTCCCTTTCCCTTGGCTAGTTTGTCGAAAAGTGCACAAGCTTAGATTAAAGAAAAAAAGCTTTAAATTACAATTAATAAAGTTGTAATTTTCAAAAGACAGGTTTAACACATATATATATTTATCTATATTTGCAGTAACCAAACGTAGAATTTAAATAAAAAATGTTACATAATTTAAATATATATAAATTTTCTATATGCCGGGGGAGGCGGAGAGACCAGCTCCCAGAAAATCGGCGACCGAAGATTTCCTAAAATAGAGAATTATGTTAATTTTGTTTGAAAATTTTTATTTAAACTGTGTATAAGCTTCAGTAAAAAACTTTAATTGAGATTTTATCATATTTTATAGAACCCCTACCCACTACTTTTATTTAGAAGTGAAATGGTAAACAGGGTTTTCATCAAAGGATGGAACTTTAATGATGAACCGAAACTCTTAAAATATGGAAGAAGATGGTTGAATTTAAACTGACTTGTACTTAATTAAGTTTCTAATAGATATAACCTAGGTAAATGTTCTAGCAAAAATAGAATAAAGTGTACATCGTTATATATTAAATATATAGCGTACAATGAATAAAAAAAACGGAATAACGTCCATACAGGCCAAAGTCCGAAATTTAAGAAAGTATCGTTTAACGAAACTCCCAAGCTTCCTTTTTGGGGTCTTTAAATTTGTGTAGATTTTGATGTAAGAGATTCGAAATAATTGGAGGATATGAAGAAACAAAATAAAATAATATTTCATAACCAAAAATAATGATATCGACAAAACTGCTTTACCCCATTAGTGATCCCGGCCCCCGGGTTCCAAAAGTTCAAAACTAGTTATCATAACAATACCCTGGTTTAAGTTTTGGGCTCTGAGCCCAAAATTTAAAAGAGTATCGTTGAACGAAACTCCCGAGTTTCCTGTTTGGGGTCTAAACATTTGTGTAGATTTTGATTTAAAAGATTCGAAAAAAATAGAGAATATTAAGAAACTAAAGAAAATAATATTTTATAACACAAGTATTGATATTCAGAAAACTGCCAATTACCCCATTTATGAAACCCGGGTTCTAAAACTGGTTTTCATAACGATACCCTGTCTTAAGTTTTGGGCTCAGGGGGGTTGGTAGTTAACTGCCTGTCCTGCTATTCAGCTTAAGTGTACACTTAAGACTATTAACTGTTGATAGATGTAAGAAGATTATGGCCTAATAATTCAGTACAACATGAAATATACCTTAAACTTTAATGGTTAGGGTGCAAGGGAGGCTCCAAAAAAGTTCAAAAAATGCGCCAGAAAAATGTTGAAAATACTTATTTTTTACTTTTGACAAATAATAACATGTGACACATTACAACAACGTTTCAAGGGCTTCAAAAAAGTTTAAACTTAGATTTTTTAAACACCGACCAGCCAGTCGACCGTCCTCCATCTTACCCTATGAATAAAAAAAGTTTTTTTCCAAAATTTGCTCACAACTATGAGATTGAAAAAGTGTAAGTGTAGTGTAGGCACTTAAGTAATTGTAAATTGGCAGTTCAGTCCAAACTATGACCGCATAAGGTTGACCCTGCTCGGATATTCAAATGTACACCGGTTGGGCGTGACTAAAGGATTTAGACTTGAAACTAAGATTTTAAATCTTTAGAATAAATCTATTTTTAAGGACTAATAATAAATATTTTATACCTATGAACAGCCTCTAATCTATCATGAGCCTCTTGCGTGGCCTCTACATCATCATCCTAGATATATAGATAGATAGATAGATATTAGATTTATTAAATATGAAAAATAATAAATAGAAAGGTATAAAAATAAAAAGATATGTATAGATAAATAGATTGATAAAGATAAATAGATAGATATAGATGGATAGATAGATAAAGATAAATAGATAGATATAGATAAATAAATAGATGAAGATCAATAGATAGATATAGATCAATAGATAGACATAGATAATAGATAGATATAGATAAATAAATAGATAAAGATAAATAGATAGATATAGATAAATATATAGATAATTATAAGATAAAAATTAAAATGTATTAATGCTTACAAATATAAATATTAATAAACAAAACTTATCAATAGAGAGAAAGTTAGACAGATAGAGAGATAATACTCAAGAGGGCATATTAAGATTTTCTCAATATCTCGCACGCGCGCTAAAATCAGGTGTGCGCAGATTCTTCCTTTTCTATGTTAATCTATATTTTGATCTTGTACCCAAAATCCACATAGATCCAGACTGTTATAAAACTTGCATTCATTTTTACTATGGAGTGTCTCAATTCATTGGGCTTTGATCTTACCGCACTTCCTTTTTCAAGCCCTGGACATATTACCTTCAGAACTGTCCAGAACTTGTTTTAATTTAGTATAAAGAAGTAATTGGCAAAATTGTCAAGGATGTTTGCATTATTAGGATGATCGACCGTATACCTCATCATCTGAGAGTCTGTGACAGAACTTCTTATTATTGATCCACTCCTCTCTCAAGCTGAGATTAAACATGGAGAAAGCAGGATCCCCAGTCACCTTTAAACACATTTATATTAAAAAGGGACTGTACACGAAATTTGAAGTGAACCTTAATTTGGAGAGTGGCATGTCCGATTAATGACAGTATCGTGTCTGATCAAGAATTAAGTAGATTTGGATTTTTGCTGCAAAAAAAAAGGAAATTGTCAAAATTTAACGCTTGTAAAACGACGACATCTTCGTCATCACAGATAAATATTTAAAGGGTCCGTTGTGAATTGGGCGTGTCTCTTTAAACTGGAGACTCACTTGAAAATACTTTAACACTCTACAGACTACACACAGTCTCTCATATTGAAACATTTTACAAGTTTTTAATTATCTAGAGAATAGTCAGCATTCTACAGATAATAAGTTCACATTCTACCTGTAAGATGACCTTTGTACCTGTAGGATGACCTTCTACCTGTAAGACGACCTTCAACCTATAGGATGACCTACTACCTGTAGGATGACCTACTACCTGTGGATGACCTTCTATCTGTAGGATGACCTACTATCTGTAGGATGACCTTCTACTTCTAGGATGACCTTCTATCTGTAGGATGACCTACTACCTGTAGGATGACCTACTACCTGTAGGATGACCTTCTACCTGTAGGATGACCTACTACATGTAGGATGACCTACTACCTGTAGGATGACCTTCTACCTGTAGGATGACCTACTACCTGTAGGATGACCTACTACCTGTAGGATGACCTTCTACCTGTAGGATGACTTTCTTCCTGTAGGATGACTTTCTACCTGTAGGATGACCTTCTACCAGTAGGATGACCTTCTACCTGTAGGATGACCTTCTACCTGTAGGATGACCTTCTACCTGTAGGATGACCTTCTACCTGTAGGATGACCTTCTACCTGTAGGATGACCTACTACCTGTAGGATGACCTTCTACCTGTAGGATGACCTACTACCTGTAGGATGACCTACTACCTGTCAGATGATCTACAACATGTAAGATGACCTGATACCTGTAAGATGACCTACTACCTGTCAGATGATCTACAACCTGTAAGATGACCTGCTACCTTTAAGATGACATGCTACCTTTAAGATGACCTGCTACCTGTATAGTGACTTACCACTTGTAAGATGATCTACTACCTGTAAATGACCTACTACCTGTAAGAGGATCTACTAGCTATAAGATGACCTACTACCTGTAAGATGATCTACTAGCTATAAGATGACCTACAACCTATTAGATGACCTACCACCTGTAAGATCACCTGCTACCTGTAAGATGACCTACCAGCTGTAAGATGAACTACTAGCTGTCTGTAAGATTACCCAGTACCTGTAAAATGACCTGCTACCTGTAAGATGACTTGCTACCTTTAAGATGACCTACTACCTGCAAGATGACCTGCTAGCTTTAAGATGACCTACATCCTGTGAGATGACCTCCTACCTGTAAGATGACATACTACTATGTATAATTATGACCTCGTACCTCCTGATCAATGTTGAGGAACTTGGGAAGTCTGTCAATGACCTCATTAGGTGCTAAGGTGGTGTAGGTCTCTATAAGCATTAGACCTTTACATCTAGGATGGCAGGGATCCTTGTAGATATCCAACTAAACATTTAATATTAGAAACATTAGCAGGAATCATAGTAGATATTCAACTAAACAATTAGTATTAGAAACATTAGCAGGGATCCTTGTAGATATCCAACTAAACATTTAGTATTAGAAACATTAGCAGGAATCCTTGTAGATATCCAACTAAACATTTAGTATTAGAAACATTAGCAGGAATCCTAGTAGATATCCAACTAAACATTTAGTATTAGAAACATTAGCAGGGATCCTTGTAGATATCCAACTAAACATTTAGTATTAGAAACATTATAGCAGGAATCCTAGTAGATATCCAACTAAACATTTAGTATTAGAAACATTATAGCAGGAATCCTAGTAGATATCCAGCTAAACATTTAATGTTAGAAACATTACAGCAGGGATCCTTGTAGATATCCAGCTAAACATTTAATATTAGATGTTAGGTAATTTCGAAGGGCGACGAATTATTAAAATTTCTTTTGACACTTATAAGTAAAATTCGAAAAAAAAAATTCAAATTTTTTATCACTGCCAACGTCGGGCCCTTCAGCTAGTTTTAAAATATTTTCGGTTATTCATTACTACGAACAAGCTGTGATTTTGTTTCTAACAGTGTGATTGTGATTTTACCTGAAAATACTGGTTATTGTAGAGAAAACATCTTCTAATCTTATTTACAGTCAGATGCAGGGGATCCTGCTGATCCAGTAGATGGGTGTAATCCCTAAACATAAATTGGATTAAAGGGATCTAGTAGATGGGTGTAATCCCTAAACATAAACTGGATTTAAAGGATCTAGTATGTGGGTGTAATCCCTAAACATAAACTGGATTCAAGGGATCTAGTAGGTGGGTGTAATCCTTAAACATAAACTGGATTTAAGGGATCTAGTATGTGGGGGTAATCCCTAAACATAAGCTGGATTTAAGGGATCTAGTAGGTGGGTGTAATCCCTAAACATAAACTGGATTAAAGGGATCTAGTATGTGGGGGTAATCCCTAAACATAAACTGGATTTAAGGGATCTAGTAGGTGGGTGTAATCCCTAAACATAAACTGGATTAAAGTAATCAAGCAGATGGGTGAAGTCCCAGTACAGAAACTAAGGGTTCGAATTTAATCCCAAAAAGAGCTGATATATATTATACAAACTATTTCTTTTAAGGTTGAACAAAAAGTTTTCTTGGCACCGAATTTTCATCTATTTGACATTGACATTGATATTCTCACCTATGAGTTAGAGGAGTTTTAACTTCAATAACCTGCCCAGAAACCTGAAATGGAAGGTTAAGTTAGAATTATTATTAGAAAAGGGTTTAGAGTCGGCCTAAAAGTCTAGTATTTCAATTCTTACTGATAAACTTGATGGGAATAAAGTGAAAATGAAAACCATTTATCCAAAGATAACTTTTCAAATTGAGTTTTATTTATTTCATATTTTTGGAATTTTTCCGGGAAAAATTAACAAAAAGTTTTATCTCTCCATAATTTCAGACTTATTTCTTTTTTGATTAATGTGAAATAGGACTTATATAACTTGTTTGAATTTCTACTATTGTCTATAAAGTAAATAATTGTAACTGCATGTAGATACTCTAATTACGACTTTTAATAAAAATACAAAGTACTGGTCACAAAAAAATCCGCCTTTGATATTTTTACATGAAAATCAGAAAATCAATTTCCTTTTAGACTCGGGTTTCAGTGGAATAAACAATTCCTTATCTAAAAATGAATATTACAAGACGAAATTTGACTTTTTCAACAAAATTCTCAAGTTTTAAATATGAAATTTAAAGTGTTTTTGAAATGTAAAAAAAAAATAATAGAAAAGTTCAAAGTGATTTTTTTTTCGGTGTACAAATATAATTTTGAATTTTTGTAATAAACCCAAATGATTTTAAAACTACAGAAATTTAAAAAAAATTTAAATGTTTTCTATTAACTTCAGTATTTTATGTCATCAAGACTGTTTTCATCATTTACGAAATAATAAAAATGTAATTTTTTCCGCTCATAAATAAATTAATTCCATTTTGGAATTCTGAATGACATGAAACAATGAATAGGTACAAATAGACTGGGTTTTCCCTAAACATATATATATTTTTTTTACGTCGTCGTTGAAATGTGAAAATGTGCGAGAAAAAAATAAGAAAATGTGAGTAAAGTAGGGGTGATCAATATTGGAATTGAGCCAACCGCCCGGGCACCGTAGGTCGCTGCGTTTTCACTTAAAAAAAATATTGCAATCAAAAAAATTTTCAAAATCGTCCATAAGGTTGCGATCTGACGATTTAATATTTAGGCCACAAAAAAAATTATTTTTTATTTTCATGTTATACATAATTTTCTTGGAAATTTAATGCTGAATTTAAATCTGAAAAGCGTTTTAAAAAAATTGAAAATTCAGTGAGTTAGAGGTAAAAAACTCATCGAAAACATTAACAAGTTAAAAACCCGGAATTTAGTACCGTTTTTTGGCCATAACTTCTTTAGATTTAAATATTTTTAAAGGGAGTGTTCGCGAAAAATGAATTTGCTGTATGCGATAAAAAAGCGCTTTTGATCGCTACGTATCTTACTTCTATCTGTTGCTTCTATAAGGAGAAAATTGTTAAAAACGACTTACACTGAAGAACGTAGTGTCCATACAAATTCAGAAAGATGCAACATTCAACTCGGATCGTAAGCAAATCAATTTAATTCCAAACAAATCATTCAGATATTACAAACAATAGTCATCGATTATTTTTCGTCGCATTCGTAAATAGTTAATATTTTGTATTTTTCATGATCTGAGTTACTTTTGAAAACATTTATTCTTGTTTCGAGGATTTTTGATAATGAAGACGACATTTTCATATTTTCCAGGAATGTTTGAAAATCCAGCGCCGGCAAAAATTATTTAAAAAAACAAAATCAAAAATATTATGAAATATTAACTATATACGAATGCGTCGAAAAATAATCGATGACTATTGTTTGTAATATCTGAATGATTTGTTTGGATTTAAATTTATTTGTTTACGATCCGAGTTAATGTTGCATCTTTCTGAATTTGTATGGACACTACGTTCTTCAGTATAAGTCGTTTTTAACAATTTTCTTCCTATAGAAGCAACAGGTAGAAGTAAGATTAGTAGCGATCAAAAGCGCTTTTTTATCGCATGAAGCCTATACCCCCTTTCATTTTTCGCGAACACTCCCTTTAAGAATGGTTTTCGAATCTGAATTCAGCATGAAATTTCCAAGAGAATTATGTATCATATTTACTTTTTTGAATATTTGTTTATGCCTTACGGCGATTTTTCCGATATTAAATCCTCAATTCGCAACCCTATGGACGATTTTGAATTTTTTTTCTGATCACAATATTTATTTTTAAGTAAAAACGCAGCGACCTCATGTGGGCGTCTGGCTGATTTCTAAAAAAATCACAAATCAATCACCCTTACTGTATAGGGTATTAAGGTAAATAAAGTGTTAACAGTAATGTAAGTGATAAAAAAGGGACCGTTCATCATTTTGAGAAATATTAAGGAAAACATTTTGGATCGCTTTTTATTTTTGTTTAAATATTACTTAAAACAGAACAATTGTTCTGTTACTAAATCTTTACAATTCAGTGTGAAGATTATTATAAATATATATTTTTATATATAATATATATGGGATTTATATATTCATGAAAAAAAAGTAAATTTTGTTTTTGCCTTCAAAAGAAGAGTTTAAGGAGTTGAAAAAGATAATTATGTATTTAGAAATTAAGCCTATATTAAATCAAAGTAATAATTTTAAAGTATTTTCATGTATGAGATAATCTTAATTTTCCTTTAAACTGCAAAAAAATGATTTTTAATAAATAAGTTTTCTTTACAATAAATCTAGGAAAATGATGTAATGTTTCCCCTAAATCTCCTAATATGATGAGGGGCCCCTGTTAAGGGACTATTAGCGAAATATAACATGACAATCCAAAAAAAAGAGTTGATTCACAACTGTTTCCCGGCCGTATCAATTTATCAAATTTTAGATAGAAAAACAAGAATATTTTTATCATTTTTTGAATAAGAAAGTTAACCCTTTAAATTGGGTGTTATCTTGAAATTAAGTTAACAGTCCCTTTTAGGAAATAAATAAATGTGATTGAGTGATCTGTCTGAAAATCTGATAATAAATATTACCCCGCCAGCTTGACTGGGAGTCTAAACAAATTATTGTTAAATATTTTTTCAACATTTAATTAATCTTTTTTAGAAACTGAAGTAATACAAACTATTATTTTTTTATTATAAAACTCAACCGACATATATTTTAAAATTTACTCGTCTCACATATATACATTGCAAACACATTAATTTGTTTTCACATTGTACTCATTACACCCCCCCCCCTTCAAGCACTGATAACTCATATTAATCTTGAATTTTCTACTCTTCGCAACCTGATGTTGCAGAGCTTTGATATTGTAAACTAAGAATGTTGTTAAATCATATACACATAAAAAAGACTTAAGACCGTTCATCATCAGGTTGCAAAAATAAAGACATTCAAACATTTTTTTCATTTCTAACATTTTCGGCTAAACCCCTCTGATAATTTGATAAAGTCTCAACTTGCGCCTTTTCACATATCTAAACACAGATATAAACATCAAAGTAGTACACTGTACAATGTATATATATGTACAATATATACGGGAATTGTTCATGTACCTGTTTCCTGATGGTATGGATGTACGACCATTTCCCAAGTCGACCCCTCTTCCGTAGTCTACTCTGCATAGTCCTGCTGGCAGTTTGCAGGTAGTGGTGCACAACCTAATACATAATAATTATTTTACTAGGGAAGCTATACTAGGATACAGGGGAAGTTAGTTCCAAACCGGGATTGGGATCAGGTTTGGAACAATGGCACGGTTAGTAATTTACGTCCCCTGGAATAAGAAGATACTATATTTGCAATAGTTTATTTTTTATGATTAATCTTTTCATTTTCTATACATTTACTATTAATACTGTACCTCAAAGTGTAAATCATTGTACAGTGTATGCTGTACAATGTACATGAAGTGCAAACTGCAAATACATTGCAAAGTTTTAAATCAGTATAAAGTGATCTGCCCACTGTACAATGTACATGTAGTGTATGTTCCGTATCTCAAAGTCTCTAAATCATTCTACAGTGTACTGTACATTATACAATGTAGATTTAATGTAATTACCGTACCTCAAAGTCTCTAAAGCTTGGGAATGATGAATCTGGTGGCAGAGGTCCACTGATAGCAAACTTAACCTTCCTTGCATTCACCTACACACATTTATTTATTTATTACTATTAGCTGAAGTGCCCGGCGTTGCCCATGAATTAAAAAGAAAATTTAAAATTTTCAAAGAAAAATATTTTCGAAATTTTTTTTTCGATTTTTGAAAAAATTCGAATTTTGTTTAGTCTTTGTTACCCCCCAGGGTACCCACGAGTTTCCTAAAAAAAAATCAGCCCATTCGGTCCCGCCGTTTGGCCAGCTGTAGCTAACATATATATATATATATATATATATATAAACACTGTGTCTATGGATATATATATATATATTTCAGTTTTTAACTTCACATTTTTATTAAATAAAGAATGGGATCCTTGTATCAAAACACTGTGTCTATGGATATATATATATATATTTCAGTTTTTAACTTCACATTTTTATTAAATAAAGAATTATACTAAACATAATGTTTCACGTCTATCATGACGATCCTCAGTAGTTACAATACTTTGAACATTTCTTCGATTTACAATAACGCATAAATAATTGTAGTTTCAAGGGTTGTCTTTCGTTCAATTTTTCAAAAAACCATGGTTTGGTCCGAACTGAATATTTTCTATGCTATTTTATAAATTTGTGCTGTGCATGGCTCCGACAACAGGTTGGAATAGTAGAAAAATAGAATATGTGTTCAGCTCTTTTAAAGAATAAATAAACCTAAAGGGAGTCACCGGCAATGTATGGTAGTTGAACCGAGAATGTAGTATTGTAGAGACATTTTTTAGGAATCTGTGAGATTTTAGTTTTACGCATATGTGTTCAGCAATAACGCAAATTCAATCTTTAGTTGTTTTGGAACAGAATGAGAAAACAAAAATTAACTCGTCTCATCCAAAATAAGCAATCTTTTTCAGCTATCAGTTTCTGTAATATTTGGTGTTCACAAACATTTACTGTAGATTTCTTGGAATTTGTATTGGAAAGAGGACATATAAAAAAATCTGAAAACAAATTTATAACGAATAATCGAAATTCAATATAATGATGATAAAGAAATAAATGATTCTACCATTGATTTCTTCACAAATTTCTATTGAGAAATATGTCCCTAAAGAACTAATCTATATGTGTAATTTTTCGTTTATATATGTACATATTTGCTTGTATATATATATATATTTGTAGATGATTTAACAATGATTTTTTAAATCTAACATTTTAAGGAAATTGTTAAAAATTGACGAGTTTTTAACAATTAACTGATAAGTTTTACCTTAAGACGATCTCCAATATGTATTCCCATCTTAACAGCAACACAGCTGATCAGACGGTTAATCTTGTTCTCAAAATCGCTAAATAAAAAAATGTAAATAAATTAACATATTTGCTAATAATAAATTAACAAATTTGCTAATAATAGATTAACAAATTTGCTAATAATAAATGAATCTGAAATTATCAAGTTCTTTATAATTTTTCCTGTTTTTGAAAAACCCCTTTATGACAAGAAAAATCTGTATCCAGAATATAATCACAGAGAATAAAACTTCAGAGACATCTGTATATTAAATTTATTCATTCTACATTATTTGATATTCATGTTTTCCAGTAACTTAAAACTTGTTTCTTTTATGCCAAAACATTAAAAGACTACAATTAAAGATTTTCATTTTAAGTCCTATCTGTGTAGGCAGGCAGATAACCTTCTGCCAGAAAGCTGCGACTTTCGATCACAATTTGACCGATTAAACATAATTTTTTAGCCTTTTCCCTTTCGCACTTTTTGTCTGAATTGCGATAAAAGTATTAAAAGATTTATGCTGTAAATTTTAAGATGAGTGAATAATGAATTATAGACTAAAACGTGATTCAATTAAAATGGATAAAACTGAACGCATCTTGACCTTGTTAATCCATGGGTTACCCTGCGTATTTAAATAATATACAGGGTGTCCCAAAAAAAACGTGGGAATTCAGTGACGAATTCGTTATCGTCTTTGGTTTGAATTAGCTTCTAACCTAACTTCTAAAGCCATAATATTATCATGTCTGCTAGAGTTTATTTTATGAAAAGTGTAAAAGACTGTAAAGATGTGTCTACAATGTCTCCGGAAGATGAACAGTGAAGACGGACAAGTTTATTCTATTTGTATACTGTAATTTTACAACCGTATTCAGTCAAAACATAAACAAACAAAATGTGAAACTCTTACAAATTACAGCTTTCTCATTAGGTATCACTATACTAAATCAAAGAATTATTTAAAAAGACGATATCGAATTCGTCACTGAATTCTCATGTTTATTGGGACACCTTGTAAGTTTGTAACGGCAATATATATATACTAGCCTTAGAGGGCGCTTCGCGCCCATCTTCTAAATTAGTTGTGAACATGTTCTCTTTGTGTGCATCGTAAAACAAAACAAAAATAATTCGCGGATTTTCACAAAAAATTTCGCGGATTTTCAAAATTTTTAAAAATTTAATGACGACCGAATTTTGGTGGAGACAAATATTTGAAATTTTGATTTTTCATAAACCTTCCCTGGGGTCCTTAGATGTCCCACAAAAAATTTGGGCCCGATCGGTTCAGCCGTTTTGACGTTTATTGGATTCAAACAAACAAACATAAAAACAGACAAACAGACAGACAGACAAGCCAAATTTATATATAGATATATATATATATTTGATAAGAAAAACACGGATTATGTTCTACCTGTTGTTATCTATAATATCTACATAAGGATGTCCAATCCAAGCTTCAGCTGCCCTTGTATCTCTTTCCCTTGCCTCCTCTAACCCTTCCTTTCTAGATAAAAACTAAATTAATTGTCGTCTTTGATAAGGAACTGATAAGACGTGTTTTAACAATTATAGTCTAATGTGCTAAAATTTTTAGATGGATCCTGATGTACCTTTTTTAAGGAAACTATAAAAGAAGTATCTATTTTAACAATTTTTTAAATATAACTTTTTTTTCATTTAATGGCTATTTTTTATAATTGACCACACGTCTGCGACTTCTTGCTGTTCCTCTTCTAAAAGAAGTAAAAAAATCGCCCTTAAGTCTGATTTTAATCTTAAATTACAAAGTCTAACCCTCAACATTTGAGTAAGAATGTTTTTTAATTTGAATTATTTTCTAAATTTCGAACAAATTCGCTGAAAAATTTATTAAGAAAGACACCCAAATTTTATTGTAATTCTATATATAAAAACTTTTAAATGCCTCAGGATAAGTAAACCAAATGTTTTTGCTTTCAAAATTCATAATACAGGGTGTCCAAATAAAAATAGGAATGAAGTGACCAATTCTATATTGTCGTTGTTTCGCGCGGCGTCATTCTATGAACACAATTTAGTAGCATCCCAGTTGAAACAATCAACATTAAAAGCTACTAGTATCAGCTATTCCAATTTTGCGCCATCATTGTTGACGGAGATTTTTAGAAATCTTTCCAGATTTCAAGTTATTAAAAAACAGCAAAATTGTTCAAATTATTAATATTTCCGCGAATTTTAAAGATACATATGATACACTTCTTGCCTTTAATCAAGTATCAGATTTTCAAGTCATCTCTTAATTCCCATGTTTATTGGACACCCTGTAGTTTTTACCTTGTCGCATGATCATCAATGGAATAGAACCTCTCAGCTCCCTTCGCCGAAGTTACCAAATGGACAACTTGGTGATAACGGTTATCCCTAATATCAACCTTAATAATAGTAAAAATAGTATTTAAAAAATTAATAATACCCCCTCGGTCATACCCCTCGATCTTACCTCGTCGCACCCGTTCTTGAGAAGGATCTCTTCCCACTCCTCCTTCGAGACGAACGCCGAGGCGTCCATCGTCCCTCTGAAATTCAGACAAATTTTTTCTAAATACAAAATTTAAGTTTTTGTGCGAGCATGTTTTTTCATAATTTCACATATTTACCAAAATAAAAAAAAATTTATAAAAAAAACATTTTCTGTGGTTTACCTCAATTAAAAATTGTAAATTATAATTTAAAATTGTTGCAACCGACATACAGGGTTACCCACAAAGGATGAGACTGCGGAGAATTATTACTTAATGTTTACTCATAAAATAATAATTCCCTTCAGCTATAAATTTGTTTCTTTCCTTGCGAAATCATTAAATATATTTCAAGAGTTTCAGGTCGTCTTCAAATCTATGGTGGGTAACCCTGTATTTCTAAAACTGGTTACGGGGCACCCTGTTTAGATATTTTAGAATAAAAAAACGACTACGACAAAAACTCTACTGTTTTCTTGTTAAAACTTAATTTCTCTTTATTTTTAAAATTTAAATTTAAACACTTTCAAAATGGAATTTGTATTTTAGTTAATAATAATGTGGTTTTGACATTTTTTTTAATGTTACAAATTTAGTTATTTTACAAGTCTGGGAAGAAATCATCATCTTTGGAGTACTATCGGAGACCCCCTTTCATTGGAGACCCCCCATGGACGTCTCGTTGGGGACCCGCAGATTCTCGTTGGAGACATCATCTTTACATTGTAGACCCCAGATTTTCATCGAGATTTGAGACCCCATATTTTCGTTGGAGACCCCCAGATTCTCTTAGATACCCTCATATTTTCATTAGAGACTCTTAGATTTACATTGAGACCCCATATTTTCGTTGGAGAAGTCCATATTTTCATTGGAGTTATTTCCATGGAAAAGTCCATATTTTTATTGGAGACTCCCATATTTTCGTTGTAGAAGTCCATATTTTCAATGGAGACCCCATAATTTTGTTAGAGACTGCCATATTTTCGTTGGAGACCCCCAAATTATCATTTGAGACCCTCATATTTTCATTGGAGTCCCCATTCTTTCGTTGGAGACGTTGGGGCTCTTCAATGAAAATGTGGGGATCTCCAACGGAAATATGGGGGTCTCCAACGAAAATATGGGGGTCAACAACGAAAATATGTGGGTCTCCAACAAAATAATGGGGTCTCCTACGAAAATATGGGGTCTTCAATGAAACTCTTGGGGTCTCCAATGTAAAGATGAGGTCTCCAACGAGAATCTGGGGGTCTCCAATGAGACGTTAATGGGGTCTCCAATGAAAGGGGTCTCCAATATAGAACTTCAATGATGATGATTTCTTCCCAGACTTATTATTCTACCTGTCACAAATTATGAGACAGTTTCGCTCACTCGCCTCTGCAAGAGCGAAAAAAGAGTTCTCGATCTGTATCATGGTTCTTAACAGATTTTCCTGGAAACAAGTATTTTTGTAAACGACTTTATTTAACTTAAAAGAATTTAAGTTTTTGACTTTTATAATAATATTTTTTAATATTCTTTAGTTAGGTTCATGAGTGCTTCCAATAATATCTATAAAAATATTGTTTCTTCACATTCTTCAGTACAAATATTAATCTTTAAAAAATGTAAGACGACAATTGGGAAGAAATGCGGGTAAACCTGAAACTCCGTGGCAGCGTACTGTGGGAGCTCAGCGAAGTTGACGCCGCCGGCCAACAAAACCGTCGCCGTCTCCGGTACCCTTTACCAGATAATTCATTAGAATATGAATAAATGTATAAGACGTGTCCTACCTGTACACTTTCCAACCCAAGTTCTCAAAGAAGGTTGAGAGTCGGGCCTGCCCGGTAGTTTTGCCCCCACAGGGACCTCCGGTCAAAACTAGTTTCCAGATCTTTCGCTTCTTCTGCTCCGCCTAAATCAGCTGATTTGAAAAAAATTCAAAATGGCCACTAAAATGGTAAAAAAGAAAACAGAGTTAACATGTTATACTTTCGACCCCTACCCTCCTCTCATGTGTGGATATAAAATAAACACACTATTCCAGGTTAGGTTAGATTAAAATAGTTTGAGATAGTCACTATGGTTTCTGTTTTGTAAAAGTAGAGTGGTGAGGGGGGGAAGGCATGGTCCAGGCGACATGTAATAAAAATTAACCAAACAAAGTTTTTCTTGAAAAACAAAAAAATAAGAAATGGCGCTCATACCTTTTTTGTACAAAATAATGGATTTTTGATATTTCTAGTTTCGCATTTTCCTGTTGTGTCCGGTACTCCCATTTTTAATGATCTTTTACTACCATTTCGTATTAAGATACAGTATAATATTGTTGGATAATAAATGGTTAAATAATATATATAATAATATGTGTATAATAATAACTATTTATAACACTGTTATTTTGGTTCGCAGTGCTATAAAGTTGTGGACAGAAATTTTCTCTTTATCGAAAACCTTCAAGATAAAGAGCAAATTTAAGTCCAAAAACTGCATAGCACGTTGCACCAAAATAACAGTGTTATAGGTAATTTTATGAAACTATTGTGGACTTGTCTTGATACAATGGGGTTACTTATGAGCCTCAGCCTATTTGGTTGAGTTTAATAACTCATATTACAAAATAGGATTCATGAAATAAGTTAAATTTGATTTTTATCAATGTGCATCTAATGCCATGTTACAAATCTTAAAAAATTTCGAAAGAAACCGGGAACCAACATCGAAACCCCTCAAAGCTCAGTCGATCTCAGTATTTTAAAAGAGGAGGATGTCGATCCTAAGCGATATTGAGGCTTTAGAAAGTATTAAAGAAAAGAGCCGCCCTCTGTATGTAAAGAGCTGGAACCAGTTTAAAGAGTATTTCCAAGCTGATGAACTAGAAACTCAAGCTCCGAGTGAAACCCAGTTTTTTTCTTATTTCAAGCATCTGAGAGTCGAAAAGAATCTCTCTGGATTTTGTACTCTATGATTAGCATCAATTGTCAAGGCTTAGTATGGGAAAAAGGTTCAGGTGTATCCCAGAGTTTCAACCTAACTAAAATCCTTCAACGGCGATTTGGCTGGTCGTAAAGCTCTTGTTGTTGTTCCTACTTTGGAGGTCTTAAGAGGGTTGAAGTCATGGATCTGAGGCTAGATTTTTCTAACCACAAGGATCGAGTTTTCTTTGTTCATGAGCGTGTGAAACAGAGAACATACAAGCAATTCTCAAAGTTTTTAGTACCTAGAGGATCAACTGGAAAGACTGATTGGGCTAAGATACTTGAAACCTTTCTACCTAAAGTACAAGATGATCTTCAAAAGTTAAGAAACTAAACCTTCTGCTACTGATTTTGGTTTGACCCCAGCGCAGATGACCGATTTTTTTGTAACATACAAGCAGGAATGCTGTTAATCACATGGCCACATTACTGAATAACAATGAATCTACTCCAGCAGGAGAATGCGGTTTAGTACAAAAAATGAATGAGGAGCAATTATTGATTATCAAGATTCTTCAGTAAGGCAAGATATCATGAAGGTCCAGAACAGCTTCTCAGAGACTCATTCCATGCACGGCATGGATATAGCAAAAATTATTCATAGCAATGAAAGGGTCATCATTGTGAACACACTGGAGGGAAATGTAAATATGTAATGTTTGAAAAGAGTAAAATTGTTTTTTGTAGTGTTTTCATTGTATTAAATATTTAAATGTTTTTAAAAATAAAAAATGTAGCTTCACAAATCTCAAAACATTTATTAAAAAATCCGGAAATCAATCAAACTTTATGGTACAGTGCTATAATATACAGTAATTTTACATTATAGCACGATGATTACTTTATACCACTGTTATACAAACATTATAGCACGATAATTACTTTATAGCACTGTTTTTTCAACATTATAGCACAATGATTTCTTTATAGCACTGTTATAAGGAAATTTAGTATAAAGTGAGCATATATGCATGGTAAAGTGCACAATAATAGTTTCAAAAAAATTGCATCAAATGCAAAAGTAAAATTGTATATATTTAAACACTAATTATCCCAATCAGTCATATTTCGGAATAAAATTCCCAAAGTGCTCACCCTCAACTAAGCTTTCGGTGCGTTCTGTAGTAATTTGCAGTACACTGACCGAAGATATAATAGCGTTCTGTGGAGAGTTTACTAATGTGTTGTTGCAAGAAAGAAAATTGGCTTGAACTCTGCATCTACTACGCATATCTACACCAGGAGACCCCATTGTTTTGTTGAACATTAAGGTGTACTGCAGATTCAGGGAGTAAAGTAAACAAATAGCTGTAGTACACTTTAATTGTTATCAAAGATATGGGGGGGGGGGGTTCTTGTACTTTTTCCATAGTAAAACGGTAAACTGTAATTTCAACTTTACATTTTACTTATAAACTCTAAACTTTAAACTGCAGTACACTTGAAGATATGCACGTGATGTTTATTTTGCAGTACACGGCAGTACACGGTACACTGTACAGTTTATTTTGAATGAACTAACAGTGTGAAACTTAATATTTCTCAACTATGACTGTTATATATCTATTTATAATATATTGTAACATTACCCCGACCCCCTACTAAGAATTGGAAAAGTAACATTACCCTATCACGCAGTGACGTAGAATTTAACGGCTGTCCCAAAAATTAAAATCAAAAATCTTCTATTTTTTATGAAAGTGTGTCCAAAAATAATTTTGATGGCTGCAGAACATTCTAACTTGAAAGTTTAGATCTTGTTTAATTAATGAGTGAAAAATATCTTGGGACACTCCGTGGCAAGGGTCTCCAAGGCCGTGGGGTTTGAGGGTTGGGTTTTTAGGGATGGGGGTGGGGCAATGACTCGTCTGCCCCGGCCAGGTGATTGCAAACCGAGGGAGGTGGGGGGAGGGTGGATCATGTCAGGTGAAAGGACTACGGCGGGATGGGTCAGAATGTTACGACGCAGAAAATTTAAAGGGATTGATTAACATTTTCGTCGAAGCACTTATACAGGGGGACCCGCAAAGAATGATACTGTATAAAGACGACCTAAAAATATGAAAATATGACGACCCTAAAAGTAAATTAAATCGCCTGCCTTAAATATAGACAAATTACTTAAAACTCTAGTTATTCTAATCAATGTATAATTTATTTTGCATAAGATAAAATCGCACCATGATCTCTAATAGTTCTCCTTAAATCTATTTAATTGAAATGTGTTGTTATCATTATTGAAATTAGATGGAAAAAATAATCAAAACAGCCAAGAGCTATTTTCCACCTAATTGCTTTATACTTGTACTGTTAATATAATCATCAATTTGTAATTGTAAACTCGTTCTGTATACAGATACATGTATTTTAGCAATAAACGTTATCTATCTATCTATCTATCTAGATTTTAAAGGCTTATTTAATGATTTGGCAAAGTAAGAATTACGTTTACCATTGCAGGCAATCATGAATTTAAGAAAGTATAAATTACGCACAGTCGTCTCCGAAGTCTCATTCTTTTTGGGTAACCCTATTTCTACCCGAAAACGATATTTAAAAATCTTTTAGTTTTACAGTAAATTCACTTGGTAGAATTGACGTGAAATATAATTATTGAATGCAAATATAAAGTCGAGACCTTGGCTTTATAAAGTTTAACTTTGACGTATAATAGCTTTAATTATTTGTCATTCTTCATGTTCACATTTACAATTTACAACACACCAGCAAAATGAATGATCCTAATTTTTATTATATGCAACTCTAGGTTCTGTAGAAGTGAAAGAATTCAGCAAAATTTAGCAGTTTTCAGATATAAACACATTTCCAATGTTTCGTCAACATATATGTATTGATGTTCATATTGAATGTTTAGAGGTTTGATCTTTTGTGCTTGTGAATCCCGGGATCAAGTATTGATCGGCATCTTATCCAGATCTGCGTATTAATATAAAACCTCTTTGATATCCCGGGATCAAGTATTGATCTTCATCTTAACCAGATCAACAGATTAATATAAAACCTCTTCGGTATCCCGGGATCAAGTATTGATCTTCATCTTAACCAGATCAGCAGATTAATATAAAACCTCTTCGGTATCCCGGGATCAAGTATTGATCTTCATCTTATCCAGACCTACGGATAAATTTAAAAAACATCTTCGGTATCCCGTGGCATGGTCATACCATGGGACAACTTGAATTGAGGAATTAAGCATTTATCCTTCAATTCAAAGGTGTCCACATTGGATATCGAGATCAAACGTTCAAGATTAAGGATACTCCACACAATAGTTCTAACCTCTGAGCTGATATTTATCTGAATGAATAAAAACTAAGAATCTGTAGATTAAGGATTCCTGACCACGTGAATTATATTAATATCAACATCTTAGTGTTAACAGTTGGGAAGATATGAACAAGAACTGCTTCATGAATTGTTAGAAACATTTAGACATTTTTACACCACCTTCTGAAAATCTGAGGAAAAGATGAAGAATCGAGATGGGAATCTGACCGAAAAGTTTATGCAAAAAATACTGGATAGTATTAGCTGCACCTGTCTTGTACAATACTTAGTAATCTGTCTTGTTCTATCTGTGTAATTTCTTCTTGTCCTTTCTGTGTAATTTATTATTGTCCTTTCTGTGCAATCTGTCTTGTCCTATCTGTGTAGCCTGTCTTGTCCTATCTGTGTAGCCTGTCTTGTCCTATCTGTGTAGTCTGGCTTGTCCTATTTGTGTAATTTCTTCTTGTCCTTTCTGTGTAATCTGTCTTGTACTATCTGTGTAATCTGTCTTGTAGTATCTGAGTAATCTGTCTTTTCCTATCCATGTTATCTGTCTTCTCCTATTTGTGTAATCTCAATTATCCTATATGTATAATCTGTATTGTCCTATCTGTGTAATTTCTGATTGTCTTATCTGTGTAATTGGTCTTGTCCTATTTGTGAAATCTGTCTTGTACTATCTTTGTAATCTGTCTTTTCGTATTCTGTGTAATCTGTCTTGTCCTATCTGGGAAATCTGTCTTGTCCTGTTTGTGTAATCTGTCTAGTTCCATCTCTGCAATCTGTCTTTTACTATCTGTGTAATCTGTCTTTTCGTATTCCGTGTAATCTGTCTTGTCCTATCTGTGTAATCTGTCTTGTCCTTGTAAATTGTCCTATCTGTGTAATCTGTCTTTTTCTATTTGTGTAATGTGTTTTGACATATCTGTGTAATCTGTCTTTTCCTATCTGTGTAATTTGTCTTGTCCTATCTGTATAACCTGTCTTGTCCTATCTGTTTATTATGTAAATTGTCCTATCTGTAAAATATGTAGATCAAATCCTTTAAACGCATGGGAGAAACCTTCTAAAACTCAGACGTATAAAAGTTGTCAGGCTTCGCTAGGCCTATTCAGGCATTAGTATGCATAATTAAGGCCTAATCATAGAGTGTAGATGCGTAGTATAAAACCTAGATTGACTCAGCCAGCTGATTTAAGGGTCATCTTTGACGTCATTTTATCTCCGGATGTAACTAGCTTTAAATTCAGGCCAAATACTTTTAAATTTTTCATGCATTAGTAGAATATAGCATTCTTTTTCAATTCTTGCAATTTCAATTTTTTTGTAGCAATACTTATAATTGTTCTAGAAAGGCTCTAATAGTAGGGATAATTATATATATACGTAGGGATAGCAATAAATATATATAATATATAAAATAATAATAATAAATCATTTAAAACGAAATAATTTGTCAATTGATAAGTTTCGACTTCAAAGTTAACAAAAAATTATTTATCTGAATTTTTAAAAAATTATATCTGAAAAAAAAATATTTTTTACCTCCATCATCATCTCGAGATCAATCCCAGCAGGTTTTAATTTCATCGTAAAAAAGAAAAGAACAAAAAGAAAATGCCGTGCAAATGTTGAAAATTTGAAAATTCATGGAAATATCTAGAAAATTACGCAATTTATTAATTTTCCGATAAATTCTTTTAAACCAGATTAGTTCTCCGATTCTAAACTGTTTTCCGAATCCTCCATTTTATGTTTTAAATTTTTGTATTTATCGAAAGGAAACGCGATCAATCTAATTAAATATTTAATGTAAACTGGAAATCAACGTAAATTCAAATGATGCGATAAACTTTTCAAATATGAGTTTTATTTTGTGGCAAAGTTTGCGAGGGTTTAAAGGTAACTTGACATTTCTGTTGGAAGAAAAGAGCAATAAAAGATATCCTAATGAAAATACAGAAATCTAATTATTTCTCGAATACAAGCAAAGAAAGATTCTAAAGAATTGCGTATTTTCCTAAGAATCTGTGAAAAAAGGTGCTATATACAGCTACTGGCAGGAACAGAAAATACGCCTGAAAAAAAAGAAACTAAATTGTTAGTTCATACTTTTATAATTTTATTGAATAAGATTAAAAGGAGTGTTAGCTAAAATTTAAAGGGGGTATAGGCTGATCCCGAATTCAATTCGGGTTTGATCGCTACTAATTTTACTTCTATCTCTAGCGTAATGTAAGTTAAGTTCTGTTTGTCTTCGAGAAGTTTACAAAAGAAAACATTTTCTAAATATAATATGTTGTTTGTGTCTGGGAAGTTAATTATAGTATAATATTGCCAGAAATAAACAAATATGTGTTCTAATCAAATTATCCAAAAGTAGAAACTTAATACTGCAGATAGAAAAGAACCCGGGTTTATTTAAGAATTAAATTCAACCTTGATTTTGATAAAGTGACCCTTCATGCAAAGAGGACAATTTCCGATTCACAACAATACCCTTGGCACCTTAATCTGATAGTTTTCTCACTTTAAAAGTGTTTATTTCGATAAGCTTCTCTATTGCTTCTTATAAAAAAAGAAAAAAGCAAGTCACTTTCGCAGAGAAACCGCAAATGAAAATAAACAGTTTAAATAAACATAAACATTGATATCTAATTCATACTTGACCAGATAAAGGTTTCAAGGGTACCGTTGTAAATCGGGTATTGTTATATTTGCATGGAGTGTCACATGAAATTACTCTTACTGTTCCTTTAAGTATTTTAAGCAAAAATCTTCTATTTCATTACACTATCAGATTTTATATTCTTATTTCTTTCATAAATTTGATTACGATTAGGAGAGGCGTTTCCGCAAATACAGAAATTTGTCGGGGGGGGGGGGGGTTATTTACTTTTCTTAGAGGCAATATGTACTATAAAAAATATATTCCCTTATGTATATAGCAAGTTTGTCCTTGAGTTTAATTCTTAATTAATCTGTTTTTTATCATTTATAAAAATTGTTTAAAAACCTGACTTTTTGTTTATACAAATTTATCTTTATAACAAATACAAAAATAATCATCCTTGAAAATAAATTTTTTTCTCAGAAAAATTACCATTTCGGAGATTTCGAGAAAAATATGTACTTTATTGTGTCTCGCTTTATAAAATGTTGAAATTACAAAACAAAACAAAAACTTCTAAAAGCATCAACATTATAAATATATACAAATAAAATATTTGCGTTCAATAATTCCCGTCATGTTCAATTCTTTTGCTACCAAAAGAACAGAAAACTTACTTCAAACTCTAATTTCAAATTTTTAAATATCAAAGATTTATCATTTTAATATTGCAAAAGATATAGAAGTTAAAAAAATATACATTGAGGCCAAAATGCAAAGTACTTTAAAATCGTGTAATAAACATATTGATTTGATATGATAATTAATTCAACCACTGTAATTTAATATTAATATTAAATATATCTGATTACATTTTACGATCAAAGTACAATATTCAGCTTCATTAAAAGATTTTTGAAATTTAACTTTAAAGTAGGGTTTCCAATCGAAATTATTTGCACGAACATTGTGCAATAATTGCGCAAAGATTTTTTGTACGTTTTGAGTAAAATTGGAAATAATTTTTTAGCTGCATCTGATGTTTGAAAAATAAATTTAAAGTTGCACTTCAATGTTTGTATTTTTTGTTGAAAGTTGAAACTGACATTGTAAAACTGACATTGTAAAACTGACATTGTAAAACTGACATTGTAAAACTGATATTGTAAAACTGACAGTGTAAAAGTAACTAGTGTTACCGTTTAAGATGTTCCCTGTCGAATTTTGATCTACAATTCAAAATCAGTCGAAAATAGCGTGAACACTTTATATTCCAATAGTCAAACAAAAAAGTACAAAATAGCTAATAAGAAAATTCTTCTTTCAATGGGAGAAAATAGCTTCCAAAGGTAAGGCTCACTGAATAAAAACCCCCAAAACTTCGTACATTAGACGTACATTAGACGTACCGCGTCACATCGCCCAATATTTTAACAGATGGTGTTAATAAATAGTATTAGCATTTTGTAAAATGATTGATTAATCTTATCTGATTTCAAAACGAACTTTTGATATTCATAAAATACATAAAAAATTGTGTTTTTTGTAAAAAATGTTTCTTAAAAATTCTATAATTTCGATCTTCAGAAACATTTGTAGCTTGTATTTTTATCAAGCTCTAGACGATTTAAACTTTTAAAGGGACTGTAAGCGTAATTTCAAGTGGCCAAACATGCAAGATGGCAATTCTCGATTCACAACGGTACCCTTAAAAGCTTTTTTTGATAAAGTATGATGATGTCAATTGTGGTTTCCCGTCAAAAATGACTTGTTCATTTAAATGCTACAGGAAACATATAGCAATTATGAGAATTAATCAGTTTTAAACCTAGAATAACGAGAATATCTTCTTTATTAATAATCATTATTCATTATTAATCATTAATCATTATTATTTTTTATTACTGTTGTAATTCGGGCTTTGCCATCTTTGCAGCGAAGTTCACATAAAATTACACCCCCCTTTAAGTCCCTTCAAGTTTTGAATTTTTATTTTGTGAAAAAGTTTTTTTTTAACTAATACTTACATATGTGGTAGAATTTTTATTTTTATTGAAGGTATATCGGACTCATGGTTCAAGTAAAACTGCCGCCTCCACCTCTAGATAGATAGATAGTTAGAGAGAGAGATGAGATAGATAGATAGATGGGCATTTAAAAAAGAGAGGCCCTTTCAAGGGGTAGTTTTACAGCGAAATACGTGATATATACAAAAGGAAACAGATTAGCAAGGGAAAAAATACAATTTTTAAAATCTGAACATATAAATCTTTTAACAACTTTAAGAAACCTTAAGTAAACTATTATTAACTTTTTTCTGTCAAAATTAGCTAGGAATAAAAATGATCTGTAAGACAACGTTTTTTTCTGGTTGTAACGTTTAATCAACTTTTTTATGTTGTAATTATTAAATAACACAAAATTAGTTAAATTCGATTCATGGCGTGAAATGTGAAATTTCTAATAATTAAAAATGGTTAAAATGGTTAAAATCCCTAAAAAAAAATAACTAAACGTAAAGCCCCTGGCCTGAGTCCCTGATTTATGAATGGTTAAGCAGCTTATCTCAAATATTAGAATTGTATTCTAAGATGTCGTAAACACGTCACCATGGTTTAAACCATCAATATAGGGACAGGTAGACACCTTTAGACACAGAGTAGCACATGTTAGAAACAGGGTATAGCACATGTTACATACAGGGGAGCACATGTTACATACTGGGTAGCACATGTTACTTACAGGGTAGGGCATGATACATACAGGGTAGCACATGTTGCTTACAGATTAGCAAATGTTACATACAGATTAGCAAATGTTACATACAGGGTAGCACATGTTACATACTGGGTAGCACATGTTACTTACAGGTTAGCACATGTTACATACAGATTAGCAAATGTTACATACAGATTAGCAAATGTTACATACAGGGTAGCACATGTTACATACTGGGTAGCACATGTTACTTACAGGGTAGGACATGATACATACAGATTAGCAAATGTTACATACAGGGTAGCACATGTTAAATACTGGGTAGCACATGTTACTTACAGGGTAGCACATGATACATACAGGGTAGCACATTTTACATACAGGGTACCACATGTTACATATAGTGTTGCACATATAATATACAGTGTAGCACATGTTACATTTAGAGTAGCACATGTTACACACAGTGTAGCACATGGTACATAAAGGGAAGCATATATATACAACGTAGCATTTGTTATATAAAATGTAGCCTGTTGCACATACGTACAAGGTAGCACAAGTTACTTATACTGTAGCACATATTACATAACAAGGACAGCAATGTTTGTGTTTTTAAAGATCGGTTTCATGATTTTCGTCAACTTCGGTTGAAACCAGTTTTAAAGTTCAGCCAGACCTTTCAATTTTGGTTTAAACCAGTTTTCAGCCTACCCTAGACCTTTATGCTTTATTTATTATTCAGATGTTTATTGATTTAGATTTTTCGGCATAATTTCAAGGACACGGTTAATAATATCTATATAATAAAGCTCTTCGTTCAAATATATATATATATGAATAAAATGTTATAAGAAGATTGTTGCGTTTCAACTGATATTTATATATATATATACATATACGATAGCTTTATCTGGCAAAACGGCTGAACCAAATTTGCTGATTTTTTTTTACAGAAACTATGGATACCCTGGGAGTAACATAAAGTAAAAATATTGATTTTTTTCTTCAAAAGTCATTTTTTTCAAAAATCGTCTTTTCAAAGTGCACTGGCAACGCCGGGCATTCCAGTTGTATTTTATATACAAACAATTAGAGAATCGAACTTTAAAACGTATCATATTTGGCAAAAGAAAACAAAAGTTGGAAAATTCCGTCGAAGAATTCTGTAATATTTACACAATTTTCTGTACACACAGTACAAACTTCTTCAATTTTGTAAAAATTCAGTTCTTCTGGACCACACATCAAGTTTAGAAAATGTTGCAAATATTTTTAGATATTTGACATTTCATGTCATGTCAAGAATTTTAGACAATATATCATTTCAGAAGTTAATTATATAACTTGATTTCCCCAAAAAATGTAATTTCAGAAAATTTATATTTTTTAGGTTCAAAAATAGAGCACATGGAGGTTTCTCAAAAAGGGCTCACTTAGGATTTATGTGATTCTTCCCCCCCTTGGAAATAATTT
>NW_019396469.1:272982-307744 GCF_000591075.1 Eurytemora carolleeae | reverse complement strand
ATTATGAAACCAGCCTATTTCATAATTTGGTTTTCTTTTAACAATAATTTTAGATTTTCTATAAAATGATATTCCAGGGCCCAAAAGGTTATATAGCATAAATATGTGAAGTACACCTGCAGTATGGAAACAGTACAACAAAATGGCCGTTTTACACTTTATTCTAGTAAATTCCCCTCTTATATATATTCTATTCTCCATGGCTTCATATAGGTTGAATTTACTTTTACCAAAGGGGCAGATTTGCGTGTATTATACATAATTTCAATAGTCGATCATGATGAATTGTTATGTCTGTTAGAGTATATTTTATATACACGGTAAAAGACTGTAATGTTTTTCTTTAAAACGGTGTACACGAAGAAACGGAAAAGAGGAATTAACAACTGTTCTGTACTGTACTGTGTTTGTATCATTTTATTGAGAACGACAGTATGCTATACAATCATAAACAAACACATTCTTAACTCTAGCAAACCAACTATTTACGGATTACAGCTTTTTTAGTAAGTACTAATAGGCATCACCATATTGAATTTAAAAATCTTTAACAAAGACGACATATATATATATAAATAATAAATGAATTATTGCATTTTTATAAAATACTGTAAAATAGGAAGACGACATTAAAGCAACACTGAAGTACATTTGATGTTGTTACAAAGGAAATAGATTTACTAGAAAGTTGTTTAATCCCTTATTCAGTGAAATGGGTCTGTTTACACTGTACAAATACTGTGCCTTATATTCTTTGGCTTCTGTTTAAAGTTTTAAATGAGTCTAAGGGTCGACTTCCTATTCCAGAGTTTTCTGGTTATCACTGTATGTATAAAATATGTCTAAAAATAAATAATAAAAATTAGTGAATATAAGAGTGTATATGAATAAATGAGTGAACATAAGTAATTGAGTGTACACGAATAAATGAGTGTGCACAAATAAATGAGTGTACACGAATAAAAGAGTGTACATTAATAAATGAGTGTACATGAATAAATGAGTGTACATAAATAAATGAGTGTACACGAGTAAAAGAGTGTACATAAATAAATGAGTGTACATATATACATGCATACATGAATAATGAATGTATAAGGTGTACATGATTAAATGAGTTTACATGCGTTTACATGCGTGTACATAAGTAATTGAGTGTACATAGATGCTTGTACATGAGGCTGTTTACCTGCCGAGGTCGGAGTGTAGAGGCAGATATCTACACGTGGTTCTATCCTCTACTCCTCAACAGGGAAACATTTTTACAAAATAATAAAGGGGGGGGGCACAAAATAAAACATATTAACATCAAATAATCTAACAAACCCACTGCTGCAAGTCATATTTAAAATTAAGCATTTTTTTGTAAATTCCTTTTCTATTTCTCACTCTGATTAAAAGTACCCCCTGCTCCTTAAAATACACGGAAAGAACTAGGCTACGGAATATACAGCTGTGTCAGCGCATGCGTGGTCAGCTGTCAGCCTAACATGCACCGTACATTTACTGTCCCTAAGCTTTCTAGCAGAAATAAAACATTAGATTAAAGATATAGATAGGTTAATATTAAGATGGAAAAATAGAAATATTAGAATATTGAAATTTAGATAATAGACAGGCTATAATCTTCTACCTTTGACTTTTCTCTTCTTCAAAATAAGATTTTCTCTTAAACCTGGAACCATCTGAGGACCCTTTTCCCAGTATTTTCCTGATATTCTTTCGATTTAGTGAATCATGGGGAAAAGCTAGAGATTTTAGTTGTGAGAAAAATAAGAAAATATGTTGCCCTTAAAAAAAGAAAAATATTAACATTGATTTCCTAGCGGTTCGGTTTCAGATTTTTATTTTTTAAAGTTTTGTCTCAGAAAAAAACATAATATTTAAAGTTTTATGCTTAATAAAAGCTTTCGAAAAAAAACTCATTTTTATACCGGCACTTGAGTCTGGAGTACTATCGGAGACCCAAATGACCTCCAGATTTTCATCACAGACCTCCAGATTTTCATCGGAGACTTCCAGATATTCATCGGAGACTTCCAGATTTTCATCGGAGACTCCCAGATTTTCATCGGAGACCTCCAGATTTTCATCGGAGACTTCCAGATATTCATCAGAGACCTCCAGATTTTTATCAGAGACCTCCAGATTTTCATCAGAGACCTCCAGATTTTCATCAGAAACCTCCAGATTTTCGTCAGAGACCTTCAGATTTTCATCGGAGACCTCCAGATTTTCATCAGAGACCTCCAGATTTTCATCGGAGCCTTCCAGATTTTCATCGGAGACCTCCATATTTTCATCGGAGCCTTCCAGATTTTCATCAGAAACCTCCAGATTTTCATCAGAGACCTCCAGATTTTGCATTTTGGTCATTTAATTGGAGCTAAAATCAAGATTTCACTACTATTCAAATATTTGCAATCGTTTGTTATTGTTTACTCTGTTGGTTTTTGTTTATTCTGTTCGTTTTTGTTTATTATGTTCGTTTTTGTTTATTCTGTCCGTTTTTGTTTACTCTGTTCGTTTTTGAAAAATGTTCTAACAATTTTGTTGGTTGAAAAAACGATGCCCACCTTTGTGTCAAGGTGTACTTAAGAAGTATATGGCTTCATATAGGTTGAATTTACTTTTACCAAAGGGGCAGATTTGCGTGTATTATACATAATTTCAATAGTCGATCATGATGGGAATGAATAGGAAAGGATGAATAGAATTAATAGGGTGACGTGAATATAATGAATAGGGTGAATGGAATGAATATAGTGAAAAGAATGAATAGGGTGAATGGAATGAATAGGGTGAATATAATGAAAAGATGAATTGAATAAATAGGATGAATTGAATGAATAGAATTAATAGAATTAATAGAATGGAATAGTATGAATAGGAAGAAATGAATAGGATGAATAGAATGAATAGATCGAATAGAATGAACAGAATGAATAGAATAAATAGAATTAATTGGATGAATAGAATGCATGGGATATATAGAATGAAAAGGATAAATAAAATGAATAGGATAAATAGATTTAATTGGATGAATAGAATGAATAGGATAAATAGAATAAATAGGACAGGATTAATAGAATTAATAGAATAAATAGAAGGAATTGAATGAATAGGATTAATAGGACAGGATGAATATGATGAATAGAATGAATTAAATGATGAAAAAATGAACTATTTTGTGTCTAATCACTATAAATTTTAATTAAATATTATTTGTTATATATTTATTTGCCAACATTGCATAATCTGAACCCTTTCACAGCGAAAGCTGCATTTTTTTTTCAAGTCAAGGCCGACCCAGGCCAGGTTTTGCAAAATCATGCAAACCTTTTTATTTAACTTCTTCAGCATTAATATGATTAAAAAAACAACATAATAGTATGAAGACTTATACTTAAACAGTTTTTGTAAAATGAAAGTACTAATGCACTTCAATTCTTAATATTCATAATAAAAAAATTGCAATTTAAAAATCCAAATAAAGACAACGATAATAATAATAATCTTGATTTAATGATGATTTGAAAACAGTTAAATGTATAAACAAATAATAAATAAAGAGTTAAAGAAAAAAATATACCTTTGAATATAATTAGAGGACAGATACACTTTGATAACTTGTAAACTGTGAAGGATGAATTAAGAACGAAGGATGAATATGTTATGCAAGGATGATTAGAGTATGAGGAATGAAGGATGACTAAAGTTGAGTAAAGACCCATATTTTATTTATGTTCAAAACCTGGGGAAAGCCTAGGCCATTAATAGATAGATAGTTGTACATCTGGAAATTCTAGACGCAATGCGCCCGTCATGTTTTTTCATGTTTACATAAAAAACTAGATATTTGTTTAACAAAATTTATCTCAAAATGATTGGAAATTATGCAATTACGATAAAAATAAATTTATGCAAGAACAGCTGTAATTAAAACCCAAACTACTTTCTTAAACAATAAACATGCTAAGCTAATTTATAATTAAAAATCCTTTTATTATATCACCAAAGGAACTGAGTTTTTGTCACAAAATCTGATTTTCTTATCCCTATATCTTTGCATTTCAATGTCAGAGACCATAGATATTTCAAACTATGAATTATTTTAGATCAAATAATAATAGTTTGAAATATCAAAGGTTAACACCATCAGGTTGCAAAGACATAGCGATTTGAAAATCAGAATTTGTGGCTAAAACTGAGTTCCTTTTTCTAATAATTATACAATTAAAGATTTAATAATGAACGTGGATTTAATTAAAAATTTTAGCTTAAGATAATTCAATGAAATGTTTAAATAAATAACTATCTTTTACCGCTTATAAGGAATGTTAACGGAATTAATTATTCTTTGTGCTAATCTTTTTTCTGTCTAAAATCCCGAAGTAAAAATTAGCTAAAAATTAGTAATAACCTGACTTTATTGGAATGATTTACTCTTCATATTCTGATATTTAAAGTGAGAATCAGAAAACATAAGAATTCTGGTGGAATACAGGGCGTGCCAATAAACATGAGAATAAAGAGCGCGAGTACAAAATTGTCTTTGTTATGATTTAGCGTTGTATTCACGGGCAGCCGTAGTACATTTGAATTTCCGAACCGGGTCAACCTTTCCGGTCCCAGTTTGTATTGTACCTAACACATACTGGACTAGCCGCTGCAACAGGGTTGACGCGGTCAGGCTTTATGCTTCTTAGAGAATAGAATATATATTAGAGGGGAATTTAAAGAATCTCTCGGTATGAATTTTTTCAGTCCCTTTCAGTCTGAAAGGGAGTTCAAAGTGTACAAACCATGTAAATGTTCACAAATTATATGCAGTAGAGTACATTAATACAGTATGTTCCCTAGACTATTCATTTCAATTTCGAATTTTTTAAACTGTTAAATAAACTTTATAATGAATTAGGTGAATAAAAAACATCTTTAAGAATCTGTTGACGTAATTTAAAGTGACTACATTTAAAGAATTGCATTTCTGATTTACAACGATCACTTTCAATTGTAGTTCTCTATATTACAATTCTTTACAAAACACAGCAAAGATAGGCATGAAAACTAATTGTATTCTACACTTATTCAATTAAAACTTCACTTACAATAATGTCTGCAATCCCTTGAATTGAAACCGTTATTTTTGTTTTTTTTTTCTCGTAAAATTACATCGCATTTATCTTCTTTATAGAAGTTCTTCGTTTATAACATTTTCTTATGTATTTACACTGTATTTGTTAGTTCATGCTGGCCTAGAAATTTTTTTTTTAGGGAACCCATGGGTTTGACAAGGGTTGAAAAACCATTAAATATGTTAATATTTGTTAACAACAAGTTATTTAACATTTTTCCTGCATCCTTTTTTTGCCATTTTATTTAAACCTCCCTAACACCCCAAAGTTACAGGCATTTAAAATTTTTTTTTTAATGAACATGTATATTTCACACCTCTATTCCGTAAATGTAAAGCCTTATTCTAAGATAACATGGGGTAAAGGGCAAGGGACGCCCCCCCCCATTGATTCAGACTACACCCTCCTCCCCCCAGCCTTTTTATGGTTAGAAAAGATTACTATTTCCGTTCCGTTACAGTGAAACCCTGAATAACGTATACATCGGAAGAATTTATCAAATGTCGTCCTTACAATTTTTCAATGAGTTTTATACTATATTACGTAAATTTCAGTATTTGCGCAAATAAATAAGCATCAATGAATATTTGGGAACAGTTTTAAAGAGTTCCATATAATCATTTAAGTGAAAAACTAAATATCTGCAACATTCCATTATCAGAAAGAGAAGATACGACATGTGATATATTCTTTCGATGTTTTCGTTATTAAGGGTTTCACTGTACAATATTTTTCTCAACATTTTTTTCTTTCACAAAGAATAGAGTTACACTGGCAACATTTTTAACGTTTCTTTGAAAAATCGGTACTGAGATCTGGGTTCGGCCCCGCCTTATATATATATATATCTTAACGTTCATAAATTTGTTTCTTTCGTTGAAGAATAATTTAAGAATCCTAATTATATCAATCAAGGACTTATTATTAATTATTTTTTTGGTGGGTTTCTTTAACTAAAAATCGGAAAAAACGTATTTTTTAACACAGGGTTACCCACAAAGGATGAGACTGTAAATACGATCTAAAAGCTCTTTAAATTTGACGTTTCCGAGGTTGAATTATGTCTTCTGCTGTGAATATATATGGTATTATAATGGCTTCTAATAATTAAAATCATAAACATGATGAAACAGACAGTAAAAATTCTGTACAATCGTCTCCGAAGTCTCATCCTTTCTGGGTAACCTTGTATAAATTCCAACCTTTTCTCGCACATCTCACAAAGTATTTTCAGAAGAAGACGACATTCAAACAAATAGTTTTTAAAATTATGAATTTTTTAAATTTCTGCTAACAAATTTGCAATTGGTTAAAAATAATAAAAATAATACTGATAATAATAGTAAAAATAATGATAATAAAATCAATAGTAAATTAATAAAAAGTTTTTTGTCTTTTTCAATAGGGCGGCTAGGAGAACTCAAAAAGATTATAGACTGTAATGTTAGCCAGCTGTTAGATGAACAGCCAACAGATTCTGGTCATGATAGACATGTAACAGATACTGGTCACAACAAGATAACAGATACTGGGCAGAGACAGCTTTGTGTTCAACAAGAACAAACGGAAAACAAGATAATCAGAAAAAATGAGAAAAATGATGAACTCGATAATTCTAGGTAAATAAATTTCTTTAGTTTTGATTTTCGTAAATCATTGTTTTTTCCACCGGCCCAATCCGGTTTTCCTCATGATTATATCTGATTAAAAAAGCACCCGCAACTAAGCTTTCGGTGTGTAAGTGTACTAAGTGTAAACACTAAACATACGTTGATTTTATAGAGATATAAATCAGCAATAAACTGTCCTTTTTTAAATCAGAATTACTTATGGTTCAAAGTGTCTTTCAAATATTATTTTTCTTTAATTAAATAAAATAATATTAACAATTTTACCTTCTGTTAAAACTGAAAGAAGGCAAAAACAAGGCAGGTGACATTTTGAAAAACAAGGACTACAAATATTTATCCATTATTGTTTTAAGATTCTGGATTCAGACTTTAAATTTTTAGTTATGAAAACAATGCTACAAATAATTTTTTTTATCTGTTTTCACATATAATGCATGACACCGCTTATTCATTCAAAATGCTTTGAATATGTATGTTGAAAAACTTACTATTTTTTTAAATTTTAGTTCAGAACCAATTGGGCCACCTTCCATACTTCTCCGATATCTTTTACGAGAAAGGTACAAAAGTTACTTTTTTGAATAATTGCAAATTTTTTTTTGAGATATACTAGCTTAGGAACTCAGCTTTGTTTGGAATCAAAATTTTCTTTATAAGAGTCAACCTATTCAGCTTAGACCTTTTGAAAATTAAAAATGAAATTCATAAATATTGTTTTTCTGCAGAAATAAATGGTTTGATTTGATTTGAAGATAGGAACATTCCTGTGATTCTAATGAGTTCCCCAATCAAAATTTGAGGCAAATCGGTCCTATGGTTCATGAGTTATGTCCGGAAAGACAAAGACACTAACAGAGATTATATATATGAATATTTCTGAAATATTTGATCTTAGGAATAACCCGAAGCCTGTTGTTGATCCCAATGTGGCAAACTGTCCAAGACAATCTCGGATCAAAGACACAGAAGTTAAAGAACCAGAAGCAAGAACAGGACTGCAGATCAAACATGAAGATAAACCCAATAAAGATATACCAATGGACTGGGGACCTGCAATTAGAACATCTTTCCTGTCAGAAATTGATACCCCGGTCAGTTTGAACGAGGATCCATTTAGGTTTAGGTCACTGAACATCTTTCTTCTTCTTATATAAAAATAATAACTACTACTCTGATAGAAGATGTCCTATCATAATGATTTTTCTTAAACAGAAATTTTTCTATAACTTAAGGCACACACACACTGATTGGATACTCAGTCCTGTTGGCAGGCGTTTTGCAGATCCAGCTAATTAAGAAACCCATGATCTTTGTTGATTGGTTGGAACTGCAAAATTTAGGATCTATACCATTTGGTCAATCGGAAAATTGGGTGCAGGGTGGGATATTTGCTCTTTTAAACATAAAACAATTTACGGTTTGACTAGACAAAATACATTCTTAGCAGTGTGGCTGTATTTAAATTTCATTAACTTTTTGCATTGTTGAAAGATTTCAGGCTGAAGTGAAGCAACTTAAGCTTTGTGACCCAAACCAACCTCTCAAACCGGTCAGCTCTGAACCCACCTCACAAGAAAAATACAGACTCTGCAGTAATAAACAGCCAGGAAGAACTGGCATTTAATCCAGAAAACCAAAGAGCAACCAAGATGAAAGCAATGAATGAAGATGCTCTTAACCCTGATCTTACTCCTGCAAAGATGGCAAGATTGGAGGAGCAAGTAGAGCTTACTCTTCCAGTTGTTCAACTTAGTTGGGATGATTTTCAGTTCTCAGATTACAAATTCATAGGTCAGTTTCATGACAATTCAACAGAAAGATTTCTTACAATTTTTCTTTTTAGAACTTGAAGACCCAGCTGGAAAACAAGATTTAGAGATGTTTTCATATCAACCTAGATTATTTGAACCTACTAAAAATAATCTTGGAGCAATAGAGAATCATAAAAGATCAGAGAAGGTTAGGATGGCTGAAAACCACAAGCTAGGGATAGAAGATGACCTCTGGAAATTAATATTAAATACACAACCTGAAACTAAACAAGACTTGGGGACAGAAGATTTAATCGAGAATAAAAATGAGCCAAAAAAAGATCCAAAATGGGAGGCATGTAAAAACTCTGACCCTATCTTTCTTTCTCCTGGTATAAAAAGAAGAATTTTGGACCTAGCTCTTGGTGAAATGGTGAGTAACAATTTGATTATTGGTTCAATGGCATATAAGATCTAAAATAAGCCTAAGCCTGATCGAAAGGATTGTAAACATGATATTACAGCAGTAATGTTTTATTTGAGTAACAATGAGAATGATAACAATTATGGTTTCTAACTTAAAAGAACGCTACCCCAATGTTTCCCCATAAAACTTTTTCCCACAGAATGTTTCCCCATAAAATATTTCCCCACAAAACTTTCCCCACAAAAAATTTCCTCCACCAAATAACTCCTGACCCAAAATGTTTCCTGCTAAAAAACGTTTCCTGTACAAAATGTTTCCTGTACAAAATGTATATGTTAATTTGTTATATGTTAAAAAGTACAGATGATATTTTTGAAATTAATATGTAATTAACAATTTAAAATACTCTTTACTTTGTAATGATATAGAGAAAAATTGATTTGAAACTGGAAATGACAAATCCCCGAAAGTGATTGAAAAAAAAATTGAAAACTTTTAGTTTTTTTTAGAAAAAAATGAACCATCAAGCCATGCAAATATGTTTAATATTTAAACCTACATTTTGTAAGAAGATTTTGAGTAGTTTAACCTTTTTGACAGGAAACATTTTGTGAAAGGAACATTTGATAATATAAACATTAGTTAAAGTTTACATCTAGTTTTATGGTGGAAATAATTTGCAAGGAAACTTTTTGTGGGAGGAAACGTTTTGTAAAGGAAACATTCTGTGAAGGAAACGTTTTGTGATGGAAATTTTATGTGAGTAAACCATTTGTGGCAGGAAACATATTGTGGAGGAAACGTTTTGTGATAGAGGAAACGTTTTGTGACAGGAAACGTTTTTTTAGGAAACGTTTTTTGGAAACGTTTAGTGGGGAAACTTTTCTTGAAGGAAACTTTCGTGGGGAAACGGTTTGTAAGTTATCAAGTTATCAATTTTTAGACATTAAAACAAGATTATCTTAGTAATGTTTGTGTAGAGGGAAGATTAAAGTTTAAAAATGTAAATCGGGCATAAAATCTTGGACCTTGGTCACATTACTTTGACAGTACCTTTATACATACAAGATTCTTCGCCAATGTTGCCTAATAAGGTATACTCAATAAAGAGTTTTGGGCTTCATTATCTTGGTCATGGTTCGGGGATTAGCAATGATCAATTCGGTACTACTTTATCTCTATCTAATGTTTCTGTAAAGCAGCTGACATGGGGCTACCTCGCAGCCGATTTGTTTAATGTCCATCAGTTATTATTGGGAAAAACCAGCTATACACTCTATCTATACTTTGGGAGAAATGTTATTTTCAATTTAAATTAATTTTAAATTTAAATTGTATTTAATCTTTGAATTTATTCTGAGTAATTTTTATATTAATAAACAAATTTATTTGATTAAAAATACACATTACATTCAGCTGTACATGAGATTCAAAAATGACTAGATTACATTTATTAATGAGATGGTTGTATTTTGTAATATTAAGTTACATTTTTTGGTAATTTTGTCTGGGGTTATTTTGTAACACATAGAGTTAAAAAAAAAAAAAAATTTTATTTGCGACTGGAGAACTTAATGATAATTATATTTAAATTACGCCGACAGTTCGTTTAAGTAAGAAAAGACTGTAGCAGTAGTAAATATTTATTATTTCACATTGAGAACAGATTTTTTTTTATAGATTCTTATCATCCTATATACCCTGTTTGCCACAAACTTGAATTTTATAATTCTGATTGCTTTGATCTAATCTTTGTTATTTCAAATTCCTAAAGATTGAAATATAAGCGGTTTACAACATAATGATATGCTGATTAAAAAATCTGAGTTTGCGGCGAGTAATCAGTTCTTTTTGAGTATAGACCTTTAAATCATTCAATCGATGCATAGTTCAGCACTAAGTAGTAAATAAGTCCCGATTATCAGGTCATATAAAAGATTGTTCTTTTTTCGTCCAACAATTATCATTAACTTTCTTCAAATAATACAAATTATTTCCCCCATTTCAAAACCAGTTTATTCTCCAATATATATTATTACGTTTTTGCTTGCTAAATTAATTATGGGAAGAAGTATCAGTAAAGACAACATGTGTAATAGTCATACAAAATTAAAAACAGAACATTATTACTTGAAATTGTTTATATATTTTTTTCTTTTACATTGTTTCAGTGATGTATAATTAAAGAAAAGTTTTTTGAAAGTTTTAATTAAAAAGGATGGATGGGGGGGGGGAGGCTGTTTTTAATAGTGCAACATGCAGAGAATAAAATGAGAATAGAAGAAAATGTTTTTAATTGTTTACTTTCTCTTGGTAACTTGAAGATTACAAAAGTAAAAATTCGTTTTTTTGGCATCCATGGTCTTTCATCGATTACATACAGTGAGAATTCATCGATTTCATACAGTGAGAACAAAAAATTTTAAAAGAAAGACGACTTTTTATAATTTTAAATAGTTTAATGAACATTAAGCACATCAACTGGGCAGTGTTCACAAACCATTTCAATTTGTAAGCTATTGTACGGTAAACTTTTACCATTGCAACAACATTGATCGCAATTTGTAAGCTATTGTATGGTAAACTTTTACCATTGCAACAACATTGATCGCAATTTGTAAGCTATTGTATGGTAAACTTTTACCATTGCAACAACATTAATCGCAATTTGTAAGCTATTGTATTGTAAACTTTTACTATTGCAACAACATTGATCGCAATTTGTAAGCTATTGTATTGAAAACTTTAACCAAATGAGATCAAGAAAAGAGATAGAATTGGTATCATTGCAACTAAACATGACTAGATCCTTCTTGTGATATTTCATACTGAATGATTTGGACTAGCTCTCTCTAACTTTCTCCAACAATTTTTGTTCCTCGATCAAAAATCGAATTGATCAGCTTTGTGAGAACAAAAATCCAGAATCCTGAAATATTTAATAGTAGTTTGGCGCATTTTCATAGGAATAGTTCAATACTGGGGCAATATAATCTTGCATAGTTTAATAACAATAATTTTATGATTTAAAGAGAAAGGACAGGGTGTTTCAAATAAATTAAAAGAGAAGAATTTTAGATAGTTTTTGATCTTCTCACCGTGAATTTAACGGTTCTGTCAATATTACAGAAAGCTTTGACTTTCGATCACAATTTGACCCATTAAACATAATTTGTTAGCCTTTTTTCTTAACTACTTTTTTGTTGGCATATGCATGTTGAATGAAAATGTATAAAATAAACAAATCCGTAAAGTAAATGATTATTGAATTGTAGACCAAAAAACGTTTGATTTCAAATAGAAGAAACCGAATGCTGCTCACTCTGGTTAGTCTGGTGTGTTCTAAATATTTTGCGGTATTCATTCGCCAACCTTCTTTTACAAATATAATACTTTTGAAAGCATAAAAAACAGACCACATTTCTGAAATGCCAAGATCAGGGGTATTTTGTGATTATTTTTCAACAACTTAAAACTTAAGGTCACTAAATTAATTTTTCAAATTATTTCTATGATCTTTAATGTCATCTCTCAACTGTCTTGATTCTTGGGACTTATATATATGTTGTGTGACATTTTTAGCGTGTGTGACATGATTGTACACTGTTTTTTACAAATAATATACTGTAGTCTGTATACCGTACTGCTCACGTGTTCTGTATATTACTTCACAGTACTAAAAAATTGTTCTTTACAGTACTTAACTAATTTACTGAAAAGTACTGCATTGTTCAGTACTGTACTGCACTATTTTGCTGTGTACACTAATGTAGTACATGAACTTACCTGAGAAAACTATTGTACAGGAGAGAAGAACATGAAAAATTGTAATCTAAATAAAAAATTTATTTTAAAAATACATAAAAACACATTTTACATTTTCTGAAATTCAACAAATTATAATTTTTACCAGCATAGAGAAAGGAAACGAAGAGGTAAAGCTTACCTCAGATGTACACAACCGACCTCTCTAATAATTAATTAATAGAGTGGTCGGTTGTGTACATTACGATATGTTTACGTATCCAACACTGTACACTTGTATATAGAGTGATCGTATTTCTTGGCCCCTTGGGGGTGGTAAAATATTTGCAGTCAACATTCTCGAATTTTCTTTATATAAAGAAAGAAAATCTTAAAATTTATCAATTCCATAAAATCCCCCTTAGGGATACGATCAGATCACTCTATATACAAGTGTACAGTATTAGATTCGTAAACATATCTAAACTTTGTTGAGACTTAAATTACTATGATCCTTGAGCAAAAGTTAAAACATTTAAATTTTTTTATCAAAAACGGTTTATTTTATCTAAATATTAATAGGACTAAATGTTATAATTTTACTCTTCAACGAGAGATGTTTTGTCATTCAATTATCACTGGATTTTCGTTAAAAAATATCTTGTTTTAGTTTTACCTTGAATCGTCCAATTCTATAGGGAAGACCTAGTATTGACATTTTGAATTAATATATTTTTCTAAAAGTATTTAACTATGAAAAGACGAGCATGAGCATTTTCATCCAAAAATACACAAAAACCCCCATATAATATAATATAATATAATATAATATAATTGTTTACATAAAAACGTTTCTAAAAGTATAGGAATGTAAACGAACTCAATGCTACTCAGGCCGAGGTTTGTTTACTTTCCTACCTTCCTCCCAGAAACTGCAGTACACTTATTTTTCTGATATGTACCGGATACATTTCTTATAATTTCTGATATGTACCGGATACATTTCTTATAATTTCTGATATGTACCGGATACATTTCTTATAATTTCTGATATGTACCGGAGACATTTCTTATAATTTGTCAAAAATAATTTTCTCATACTTGTGCCTTAATCAAACTATAGGAGCTACGAGGTCGTAAATCATACCATAAATGTCTCATAAAAAAATTGCCACAAACTGTAATTTTCTAATCCCAATATCTTTGCTACCTATTGTCGTGTACCTTAGATATTTCAAATTAAGAATTTTGTTAGATCAGATAATCAATATCAATAGCTTACACCATCAGGTTACAATGATATAGGGATTAGAAAATTTAAGTTGTGATAAAGACTCAATTCCTTTGACCCTCTCATTCATGTATACAGTTTGCAGGGTCGGGGTGTATCTTTATTTAATTTGTATAATATAATGAATAGGTCATTTATAGAACGAATAAAAAACTTTGTATTTTTTGTTCTTAGGCGCTTATAGCGTTTTTTAGCATTTAAAGCGCCTTCAAGCATAATTTTAATAATTTACAGAAAGAAGACTGCAAAAATATTATCATAATTCAAACCATATTTTAAATAATAAATATATGTAAATAATTCACTTATTTATTTTCGGAACTTTGGTTTAGAAAATTAAAGGTGTATATATTGTGTAATATGTATATCTTTAATATATATATTCATGCATGCTTGTATATGAACAAAGTATTGCACACCACACAAAATGTAATATATATTTAAAATTCGATGATGGAAATGGACCAAACCTATGTAAAGTAAAAAAACTAGATATTAGTTCCACATTTATTGAAAATATATTTCAGTCTGGGTTGACCCTCGTCAATTCTTTATATATAAATATATGGATATATATTTACATATATACATAAATCTAAAGCAATTGTAAACTGGCGGTACGGTACAAACTAGGACCGCAAAGGTTGGCCCAGTTCAAATATTCAAATGTACACATAGCGTAATAAAGATTGTTTCACCACAAAATGTATATGAACACAGTTACACTATTTCTGTGTTTGTGTACTGTAGAAAGCAGAAAACCAATAATCAGCTGTTATCTTAAGCTGCGCCCCATCTTTCCATCTGCTGTGATCAGCTGTTGCCTGCGGTCCAGACTGTACACTCCAGACTTCCATGATAAATACACTGAACACTTTTTTACCCACATTTTTTAGTAAATGTAAACAAACAATCTGAATTTAAACGTGATCACGTGATGAACCAAGATGAAGGGAATTGGACTGATATATCAGTGGTGAGTGTCATTGGCTTTAAAGCCGAGATCTATCATGGGTTGGCCTTGATCAGTTTTCAAATTCAAAGTCAGGGTTGATGGCAGCTGTAAAGATGCTTGAATTTAGGCTTAGAAAGCCAAGCCTGCTTTCTCACATTATCTTGCGTAGTTTGTTTTTGATTAAATGATAATTGGAATAATAAGTTATAAACAGTAAATATGTAAACAAAAATTAAAAAGGATAAAATCTTAAATCCATTCGGAAAAAAATACTAATTCTAAAAAAAAAATATCTGAAAGAAAGGTTAAGAGTGAGATAGTAGTTCTAGTGGTAATATAAAAAGAATAGCATATTAATTATAACAAAAAATAACTTTAATAATAAAGATTTAGTACTATCTTTTATCCTTTCTTAACCCTATTTTTAACTATGAGTTACTCCCGGGACTCCCGGACACTTCAGCTAGACGGGAATAAATATGAGAAAAAATCGAATTCTTTAATATTTCCCATAATGCCCTTGAATTGCTTGAAATCATTTTACACAATTTTATTTATGAAATGGCCATTAAGTTTTAGGAAAATATAAAAAAACTTTCACTTTGTATGCCAATTTTTTTGTATTTGGGCCATGGGGGGGGGCAAGTAATTTTTTCCAGAGGCCTAATCACGAGAATTTCCCTAGAAGGGACTTCATTTCATTTGGTGTACCGTCCCGTTTTGCCTGGTATAATCATACAGCTAGCTAGCTGGTTCTTGAAATGAACCGGGCGTGAGAGCGTTATAAAGCTAGTGAAGGGATATATAGTTTGGTTTTTGACTTTTAAAGACACAACACACAAACACTGTGAAATTCCAAGATTTCAAAATAGTATTCTGTAAAAGTTTGCTCTTTCAAAAGTTTGCAATATTTTTATCCTAAGTACAGACTACAGGTTTAAAGTACAGACTACAGGTTGAAAGTACAGACTACAGGCTTAAAGTACAAAATACAGGTTTAAAGTACAGACTACAGGTTTAAGGGACAGACTACAGGTTTAAAGTACAGACTACAGGTTTAAAGTACAAACTACAGGTTTAAAGTACAGACTACAAGTATAAAGTACAGACTACAGGTTTAAAGTACAGACTAAAGGTTGAAAGTACAAACTACAGGCTTAAAGTACAGGCTACAGGTTTAAAGTACAGACTACAGGTTTAAAGTACAGACTACAGGTTTAAAGTACAGACTACAGGTTTAAAGTACAGACTACAGGGTTAAAGCACCGACTACAGGTTTAAAGTACAGACTACAAGTTCAAAGTACAGACTACAGGTTCAAAGTACAGACTACAGGTTCAAAGTACAGACTAGAGTTTAAAAGTTTTATTAAAAGTTTAAGAAAAGGAACTAAAACGAATAATAACCCCACTTTTAAACATTTCACAGGCAACGCCATGAATTTCAACTAGTTTATAATTTATATTTTTAGGTCAGTCTGGTCCACCCATCTCTTCTTACTTCACAACAAACAGGTTAATTTAAAAATTTAAAAATATATTTTTCTGAAAGAATTTAGATAAATATGTAGATTGAAGATATCAGCAATATGTTTAGATTTATTCTTGTACTTCACATAAAGAAAATTATAGATTATACTCTATACATCAACTTTTCTTGTTAAAACGGCTGAACCGATCTAGCCAAACATTTTGAGACAACTCTATGACCCAAGGGTCAAAGGAAGGTTGGTCGAAGTTGAACAATTTCGCCAGGAAAAATGTCGAAATTTATTAATTTTGAAAATGCACTAATTTAGACAGAAAAATCCGTGAAAATTTGGGGGGGGGTCAGCCGCAATAGATTTATTCCATAAACCTATTATTTTTGTCAAGTAAGGCTTGAGTGAAGTCTTTAAGTTGTTTAAATGTTATGTTTCTTCCGAAATACTCGCTGTAACAAAGACGACATCTAAATACATTGCGGGATTACAGGATCCATTCAAGAATAAATATACGAACGGGAAAAGTAATTATAAATTGAAATCATTAAAAATCAATGAAAGCTACAATTGATACAATGTTTGTAAATGAAAAGTTTATCAGAATATATTCATTTTGTCAATGCTCACCATGAAACACAAGAAAAATACATTTAAAGAGGAGTATTGTGACAAAAACCAGTCACCCCCCCCCATAACCCCTTAAAATACCCCAGTTTAAACTGTAAGCTAACCATTATGTTTCTTATAGTTAAGCTTAATTTAATGGCTTAAACTACTTTTTTTTGATAAATTATAACAAATTAAGGATTAATCATGTCACGAAACCAGCTCTTTGCACAATAAGTTGTTATAACTCTTAAAAAAATTAAATAAGTTCTTGTTTCATGTTCCGAACCAGTTTACTCGTCTAGTATATTTAATGGCAGTACGTATATGGTTGACCCGGTGCGTTTTTATTTAACAGAATTAGACGGGTGCAAGGTGGTTTACCTCCTTGGGTGGGCGGAACTCTTGAGGTTTTATTTGCATCAAAGCTTTCGGTATACTTGACTTTTTACTACCTTTCTGTAAACTTGACTTTTTACTACCTTTCGGTATACTTGACTTTTTACTACCTTTTTTGTAAAAAAAACAATGATTCTCCTGATAGTCAAGATTTTTCTCAGAAACTTACCGGAATATTATGTAAACATGTGAAGTCATTAGTCTCAGGTTTGATATTGCAGTTATTCAATACAGTTTTTAATTTCAACAATCAAACGAAATTTGTCAGATTACAGATGTTTGTCAGTCTGTACTGCATATGAAGGGACATTTTAGGAACCGTATATATGTGGCATGTGCCAAATGTAGTATATCTTTTAAAAAATACATTTTTTGTATATTTGTAAGCAATACATTTCTCCATGAAGAAAAATTTGTGTTACAAAAAAATCCCAAAAGAAATGACGAAATATAAGAATTTTCAACTTTAAAAAAAAACTAACATTTTACAGAAAAGTACGTTGATTTAAGATTTAATGCATTTAGATCTTATAATAATGACTTGTTATTGTTTATGGAAAGAAAATTTTTTTTTTTTTCTATTTTCGCTCGAAATTTAAATTGTCCCAAAAACACTTGTCTAAGAAAACTGATACACAAAAGAAAAGAAAAGCATTATCAATGTTACGTCAGAATAAAGCTTCAGATTTTAAATAAAAGAATTGTCTCCAAGAAATTTAAATGTCCAAATTATTGTTTGTTTTATTATAATTCATATTTATTATATATCATATACACTCTGTTTAAGAAAAATTCAAAAATAAAATGGCAAATTTTTTATGAGTTTTTCTTAATTTTTAGATTTAGGCTGAATTTTTGCCATTTTTGAAATTATTGCAGGTTTTGCAAATTATTTTTTTTCATTTTTCTATCTAAATAATTTTTGGGTAAAACATGTGTGAAACAGGCTAGGGTGTGGGTTACACTTACATAAGATATTGCAAACAGATGAATTTTGTAAAACTTGAAAGCTTGAGTTGAAAAATCCGGGAACTAATCCAGACAAATCCTGCTTTCATGTATATAGATTAGTTTTACTGCCAGCTTAAATACTTTCAAAACACGTTTAACAAAATTAAGATTGGCCATAAAGCTTCCTCTCTCACAATTTGAAACTGAAATTGATTTAAAGGATAAAAGTATTGAGTTATTGCCACAAATTCAAGGGAATTGAGTCTTTGACACAAACTCTGAATTTATAATCCCTAATATCTTTAGAACCCAATGTCGTAAATCAAATCTTTGATATTTGAAACTTATATTATTTGATCTAACAGAATTCATAGTTTGAAATAGGTCTACGACATTGGAATCCAAAGATTTAGGGTTTAGAAAAGCAGAGTTTCTTAAACCTTTTATCTTAGCAACCAAATGTCGTAGACCTTAGATATATCAAGCTATTTCAAGTTATACAAAATAATTTAAGTTTATCTAAGGTTTGTTTAGACCATCATGAATTGCAAAGATATACCCACTAAAAGAATTCGAGTGTGTTACAAAGACTCAATTCCTTTGAATTTCAATACACTTCACGTTAAAGAAAAATCAAGCGGTCTGTTTTTATTAAATATATTTAGGCTTATGTCGAAATGATGATTTACAATTTCGACATGAGAGGGGGGGGAGGGTGACTGGGATTTTGTCAAAATCTTTCTTTAAAATACATATCCCTTGGGAGTTCATGAGGATAAGTTAATGGGATTTTACCTTACCCAGGGTTCCCAAGACCAATTTTACTTACAAAACATCCAGAGAGCAGCGATTCTATATAAGATAGATTCTATATAAGATAGATTCTATATAAGATAGATTCTATATAAGATAGATTCTATATAAGATAGATTCTATATAAGATAGATTCTATATAAGATAGATTCTATATAANCAAGGGATATTAAGATCTATCGTTTGTTTAGTAGAAATATAATAGTTCAAAAAAAATTCAGAAAAGGGTTTGAAAAAACCAGATATGCGTTATGTCGTAGACCTTTGTTGTTTCAAACTTTGACTTTTGGTAGATCAAAAAGACAAAGTTCTGGGACCAAATTAAATAAATGGCGAGAATAAGTTGAACTACCTAAATTAAGTTTAACCATTTCTTTTGAACCGTAGCTGAACCTTGCACTATATTTGGTGTCAGGTTGCAAAAATATTGGAAATTTATTTTTTTAATCAGTAATCAGTTTTTGTTTTATATATAATCACATTTTTATTGTTTAGAAAATGAGAATGGTGAGTTGACCCCTTCCTCCTCCATTCTCCATCCGGCAACATTCTCCAACCTCACTCCAACCTCCATTATCAGCCCACCAACCTCCATTATCAGCCCACCAACCTCCATTTTCAATACTCCAACCTCAACTGCGATTACTGTTGACGGATTAACTATATTCAGGAACAAAATACAAAAAAAACTATTTTTACAATAACATGGGAAAATGAAGACGATTGGTAATCTAAAGTTATGATTTTTAATATATGGGGGGGGGGGGCGAGACCCCCAGGCCACTCCCAAGACGGGCCCCTCTAGAAAGATGCATATACACTTCAGTGTTGTACCGGCATTGATCAATAAACTTTTAAAATGCAGGGGGGGGGGGTTGTGGCTTTAGGGCTCAATATTTTTGTGTACAGTGATAACCAGAAAAAAATATGATAGGAAGACGACATTATAGCAATACATAAGTGTATCTGATGTTGATACGAAGCAAATAATTTTAATGGACACATTTTGAATCACAAATTTAAAAAAAATGGGTCTGTTTGCATTGAAAACATGCTGTGTCTCATACTCATTGGACTTTTGAAAGTTATAACTTGATTCTAGAAGTCGTCTTCCTATTTTAGAGTTTTTTAGTTATCACTAGAGCGCTGAATACTTCAAATCTAAGAAATACAAAATTTCATAAATCCCCGTAATCCGTGGTGAAATCATGTAAAACTATTTGCTTTACTACAATATCAAATACACACAAACTTGATTAGATGTCGTCCTCTTATACTATTATTTGATGGGTCTGACTGTATATGATTATGCTGCAGGGGGGGGGGGCTTCATCACTAAATATATTTTATGTATTTTATTTCTCATAGATGTGGGAAGAATAATGAGATTAAACCAAAGAATTTAAGAATGTCGAGTTCAAATTCCAAGGATAATTCCCAACAGACATCATCCAACTCTACTCTTCAACCCGTTATAATCCAATCCAAATCAATCCAGACTTCTCATCCAACCTTGAAACGTTCCGCTCCTTCTCCAATCCTAACCCTGATACGTCCTAACTCCACATCAACCCAAACCTGGGTGAACTCTGATCCTACCATGCGACTTACAACCATCAAATCTAATCCTAAAGTTCTATCTCTTTCTGGTTTGTCCAAACCTTCAAGTGCAAACCAAACCAATCCCTATTTTAATATCATTCAAACCCAACCTAATCTGCCCTTTGGATCTAATGTCCAATCTCACAACTGCAGACTAGTAAAAGTTGTACAAAAATCGTACTGTACAACTGCTAGTAATGTACAGAGTCCAAACTGTACAAGAATTGATTATGTACAAAGCCCCCCTGTTGTAACGGTAAAAAAACTAAAAGAAACGGATGATACTTGGAATGCTTCTTCAGAAAACAATGAGGTGTGTATTCAAATTTACTTTTCTCAAACTCCAAGTTTCTAATCCCTATATCTTAGCAATCTAATTGTGTAAACCTTTGAGACTTACTGAGAGATATTAGTTTTTAATATCAGCACGTTCAATACGACATAAAACTTCAACCAACATTTAGATTTAAAGGGAGTGTTCGCGAAAAACGAAAGGGGGTATAGGCTTGAGGCGAAAAATAAGCGCTTTTGATTGCTACTAACATCACTTCTATCTTTTGCGTCTATAAGGAGAAAATTGTTAAAAACGACTAATACCGAAGAACGTAGTGTTCATACAAATTCAGAAAGATGCAACATTCAACTCGGATCGTAAACAAATCAATTTAATTCCAAACAAATCATCCAGATATTACAAACAATCGAGTATTTTTCAACGCATTCGTAAATAGTTGATATTTCATAATGATTTGAATGATTTGTTTGGAATTAAATTGATTTGTTTACGTTCCAAGTTGAATGTTGCATCTTTCTGAATTTGTATGGACGCTGCGTTCTTCGGTGTGAGTCGTTTTTAACAATTTTCTCCTTATAGACGCAACAGATAGAAGTAAGATTAGTAGCGATCAAAAGCGCCTATTTTTCGCCGTAAACCTATACCCACTCTCATTTTTCGTGAACACTCCCTTTAAATCCAAGGATCAAGCAGCTAGTTCGTTTATTTTGTTGTACAAATAATAGATAAGTTTATTTTAAATATATTTTTGTCGGATCCTGGCTGGAAAACTATGATAGAGGGATTAAACACTTTTTACCCTTACAAGGGATATTAAGATCTGGCGCTTTAGATTAGCAGTATTTTAAACGACAGTTTCAACCTGAGGTTACAAAGATATATAGTGTTTAACTAAATTAACATATATTGTCGGACTTTTCATGTTTTCGAGGTCAAATTTGTCCTGTAGTAGTGCAGTAGTGTTAAATTATAAATTATTTAATATTTATTTAAATTTCTTTAGGTGCATGGTGAAAAGAACACATTTGATCAATCAGAATTTCAAGGTATTAAATTAAATGTTCTTCCCAAAATTCAAAAAAAAATTTTTCCTGAAATCCATCAAAAAAATTCTTTCTTATGTTGTACGAAGAAAAATTTGTGGTATTGAAAACAACATTTAGAAGCTGAATTGATCAGTAGAAAAAACATAAACGTTGAAACATATTCCTCAGAATTATATAAAAACAGAAAGATGGCAGAAATCTGATTATCACAGGTTTAGAAACAATCTTATTATACAGTGACACCATTTTATTTCGGGGCGGCGGCTATTTTATTTTTTCTCTCTCTTTTTTATATTTTTCTATTTGAAGCTGGTTTGCTTAGTTTGAATATTGTGCTTGGTTGTATGCTGTAAAGATATGAAATATGAAATGTGTTTGCAAATATATAATCTGGAATAAATTAGAATAAATGATTTGGAAACTTGAATTTTCACTCTTAGGCACTCAAGACTAATGGAGATTGCAAATATAATGCGTTCAAAGGAAGATACAATTTTAATATTTTTTTTTCAGAAGTGTCCTCAAGTTTGATACCTGTTGTTGGTACTCCAGAATCAGAGGTAGAAACTTTCTGTCAAACTAGTTTTCTATTTATCTTTCTGTCAAACTAGTTTTCTATTTATCTTTCTGTCAAAACTAGTTTTCTATTTATCTTTCTATTAAAATCAGTTATATATTTATCTCTCTGTCAAAACTAGTTTTCTATTTATCTTTTTGTAAAAAATAGTTTTCTATTTTTCTTTCTGTGAAAAATAGTTTTCTGCAAGTCTTTCTGTTTAGGAAGAATTGGATGAGACAGTGTCAAGTTACAAGATTGAACTTTTAAAGGTAGGAAAATTTCATGCATTATAAGTTTCACGTTTAGGAAAATTTAACTTTATGTAAATATTTACCTCAACCTTAGTACATGAACTTAAAGAAAAAAGTCTAAAAAATTAAATGAAAATGGAAGAAATGTATAGTATTTAAAAATTGTGAAAGCGAATCATTACGAAAGGAATTATTAATTAGGATATAAGAAAGTAGTAAGTAAGAAAATAGTAAGTAAGAAAATTGAAGATTAAAAAGGAAAGTAGGGAATTAGTAAGAAGCAAAAAAATGAAAGTAAGACTGAAGAAAGCAAAAGGAAGGAACAAAAAGAATAATGAATAATAAATAAATATTTTAAAATCCATAATTTAACTGGTTTAGTCCCCTGGGAAAAAAAATATTTTGAAACCTATAATTTAACTGGTTTAGTCCCCTGGAAAATACATATTTTAAAATCTATAATTTAACTGGTTTAGTCCTCTGGAAAATAAATATTTTAAAATCTATAATTTAACTGGTTTAGTCCCCTGGAAAATACTTATTTTAAAATCTATAATTAAACTGCTTTAGTCCCCTGGAAAATACATATTTTAAATCTATAATTTAACTGGTTTAATCCCCTGGAAAATAAATATTTTAAAATCTATAATTTAACTGCTTTAGCCCTCTGGAAAATAAATATTTTAAAATCTATAATTTAACTGGTTTAGTCCCCTGGAAAATACATATTTTAAATCTATAATTTAACTGCTTTAGTCCCCTGGAAAATACATATTTTAAATCTATAATTTAACTGGTTTAGTCCCCTGGAAAATAAATATTTTAAACCCTATAATTTAACTGGTTTAGTCCCCTGGAAAATAAATATTTTAAACCCTATAATTTATCTGGTTTAGTCCCCTGGAAAATATATATTTTAAAATCAATAATTTAAGTTTTCAGTAAGAACTATCTAAGTTTTCAGTATGAACTATCTAAGTTTTCAGTATGAACTATCTAAGTTTTCAGTATGAACTAAGTTTTCAGTATGAACTATCTAAGTTTTCAGTATGAACTATCTAAGTTTTCAGACACACTACACACTACACACTACACACTTCACACTACACAATGCACTACTTTGAAGTTTGTATTTTGTATTGTATTATAAATTGAATATATTTAGTGCAAATTTCTTTCTTTTCATGTTAGTCGTAAATTATAAACTTAAATATTGACCATTTCTTTCAGAGAAATATTTTCCCGGAGGGCGGGGCCATGTCAATTTTAAAATTTAAAGTTTAAAACATTGAAAATCTGTGAACTATAGATAAAGTTTTAAACTAAATTAATGCTGAATTATTAGAGAACTGTTTGTTTTTAATTGCCTCCAGTCTACAGTCTTAATTATTTGTAAGGTAAAATACTTATTTTGATAATTTGTAAATCTAAAACTATGTTTTAACTAAGATATCCAGATCTTACTTATGTTTAATTACATATATAATATGTTCAAACTTGTGGGATGATTTATTTCTTTATAAGGAAGTCTACATGCAGTGCACTATACTACATGAAGAACGATGGTTAAAATTCTTATATAAGAAAGAATAGGTTCAGTTCTAAGGCACACCTTGTTCGTATTTTTAGAATTAAAAAAACACATATATTTAAATACAGAAACATTGGATAGAAATAAAAATGCCACGAGAAATTTTTAAACTTGAATAATGTTCATCTATACTCCCGTTAAAATTCTGTGAACATTTATTTAATAACAAGATGTCATTGATGATGAATACGAAAATTAACGATCTTCTTCTTGAGAAAATATCAAAATATCAAAATTCACGAGTATAGAGTCGTGACATTCCGAGATTATATATTGAAGGAAAAACTAGAATGCATATTTCACATGATCGACTTGATCGATGACACGGCTAAACTAATGTGGAGGTATATTTAGGGGGTGGTAGGGTGCTTAAAACGATTAACATGCGAATTTCACATTCTAAGTCCAATGGATTTTGTAGCCCAGCAAATTCTAAAAATGTTCACAAACCCTTACAGTAGTTCATGCCCACAAATACATTAAATTGAATTCGACAATTGTAGGGTGTAATATTTGAATTAGTAGTTTTTTAAATTGAATTATTTACGATCTGAATGGAATAATACAACTCTATGAATTTGTACGGGTCCTACGCTCTACGGAAGTTCGGTATGAGTCGTTTTTTACCATTTTCTCCTTATAGACAATAAAGGTTGAAGTAAAATTAGCAGTGGTCGATATCGAATTAAATTCGATACCTATATACCCTTTCATTTTTTTAACAAACACTCCCATCAAAGAAATCAATATGGTCGTCTTTAATCAACTTATAAAACATATTCTTTAACATTTATTATATATCTCCTTAGCATAATGGCAAAACTAAAATCCATAATTCAGCTTAATACTGTATTTGTACAATGTACTATGTAACTACTATGAACTATTTACTATATGTACTATGTATTATGCACTATGTACTATGTACGATGTACTATATGTGCGATGTACTTTGTACAATATACTTTGTACAATGTACTTTGTACGAAGTACTTTGTACGATGTACTTTTTATATGTACTATGTTCGATGTACTTTGTACGATTTACTTAGTACACTGTACTTTGTACGATGTTCTTTGTACGATGTACTATCTATGATGTACTATGTACGATATTCTATGTACGATGTACTATGCACGATGCTCTATGTACTATGTACTATAAACTATGTAATTTGTACTATGTACTAACAGTTTTACCGATCTATCGAGGATTGAACGAGGCCAAGTCAGCAGATTATCCCTGCAGCCTCTGTCTCAGATTCAGTCTCTTGGTGGAGGCTTACTCTTACACAAATACAGTCAGCCTCAAACTTCATGTTAATCCGGCCTCAGTCGTAACTTTATATTACCCAAAAGAACAACCTCTAAAGTTGTGTTACTCTGTCAGAGCCTTTTCAATTTCATTACATTTTATGAGAACTGAGCGAGATGTTTTAGTTCATTTCCATAGAAGAATTGTTGGCATTACATGCAAAACTTAAAGTACACAGAATATACATTTTCATATCGCGTTTTAAAATGAAGTTTACACATGCAGTTTAAAGCTTTACATTACAAGTACACAAAAAGGTATAACTGCATGACATACCGAAAGAACATACATAAAGCACATAAAAGAGATGTACTCATAGTAGAATTCTTGAGTTCATATAAACCTAAATTACAAACAGTAGTTACTTTACGGTACATGTAAACATAAAGAAAAAATTAAATCGTAAACTAAAACATTTACAGTTTAATAGTCGACATTAATTGTTGTTAAACGAAATTTATAAACTGGAGTTTTTAACGTATGTTTACTTTGATATACTATTGAGACTGTTGTGCAACTAACATTTGATAGAAGTTAACAATTAAAAGTAATTGTTTTATCAATCTATGAAATTTCTCTTTAATACAATGATTAAAAAACTCCATTAGATGTATATTAGCTAATTCCCCCACCCCTCCCCTATATACCCCTGTTTTCAGATCTAAATAGGTATTAAGCATGCAACAAACTTTAGGCTGGATTCATAGAGGGTCACTTAACTTTACAACGATATACAATATAGAAGTTTATAAAGAAAACCCTTGAGTTTGAAAATTGAATAAGTTAAACTTTTTATCGTCTTATAATTTACCTGATTTTGCTTCTAAAAATGTCTGCAGAGTGTAGGTAATTAAGGATTAATTATGAAACACAGGCTAAACATTTCTATTTGAATATTTCATGGATTTTTCTATGGCTTCAAAACATGCAAATATTGATATAAAGTACTTAGTACAGTAATAGAAAACAAGAGATGATGCTAAAAAATATTTTAAAACTATTTAAACATAATCAAAATCTGACAGAACCGAAGCAGACAGAATTACAACATATTGTGGATAAAGTTTGCCTGGGAAAAAGCAAGATTTAAACTTTTCAACTTGGATTATAATTTGGACTAAAAAGAAAAAAAATAAGTTTAACTAAAAGCAGTTCTAGAGTCTAATAACATGACTGAAAATTGTGACATAATCTAAATCTAAACTAAAACTTTTTTAACCCTTTGATTATTTACTGAAGAAGCGGGTTTAAAGGGTTTAAAGGGGTTAAAGGGTTTAAGGGGTTTAAAGGGGTTAAAGGAATCCTTTAAAGGGTTTAAAGGGTTTAATGGATTTAAAGGGTTTAAAGGGTTTTAAGGGTTTAAAGGGTTAAAGGGTTTAAAGGGTTTAAAGGATTTAAAGGGCACCCAGACAGATGCAAAATGTCGTGGTCTGAAATGGAGTTTAAGCGTAATTTCAAAAGACCATCCATGTATAGATGGGAATGCCCGATTTACAACGGTACCATTGAAAGCTTTGTCTGATCAAATATGAATTCGATATTCATGTTTTTGATTTTATTCATTGGCAATTTCTCTGCTAAAGTGACTTGCAGACGCAGTAATGGAAATACTCTCAATACTCTTAAATACTCTCAATACGCTCAAAAATAAACAATTGTTGAGTCAGTATCATCCACATTTTTGATCAGATTAAGGTTTCAAGGGTACCGTTGTAAATCGGGCATTGAGGGGTAACTTGAAATTAAGTTTACAGTCCCTTTAAGATAACGTCGATCTATTCTTTTAAAATAACTGAACTGTAACTTTCAGGCTTTATAACTAAAAATGGGTGAACTGTAAATGTGGAAACCTAGATTTGAGAGTTAGCATGATTCCAATATCTCTTCACTCTATTCTTGAAGGATTCTTATATTCATTGAACATATTCTAAAAACTAGCTTTTTAAGGCGCTTCGCGCTCATCTTCTATAACAAATTTTAATTATGGCTCTATCTGTGAGCATCTTCTCTTTGTACGATATAAAAAAAAACAAGAACAAAAAAGATTACGGATCTAATAATATTTTTTCGCACTTTTTAATTATCCCTGAAAAGATTTTTTCTTTAAAGTAAATTATTGCAAAACTTTGTAAATTTGTAAATTCTTGTTTTCTCTCTTAATTTTGTTATAAAAGAATTGAACTGCAGGAATACTAGAGGAGGACGCAGATACTATTGAAGGAAGAGAAATGTTAACTTTATCCCTTGGATGTCATTTTTGGGGGGGGGATAGAAGAGGGAGGGGGACAGGGTGGGGATGGAAGAGGGGAGGGGGGTGGGGATGGGCAAAGTTACAAAATACTCTAAAATTGCTTGAAAAAACTTTTGGTCGTTTCAATTTGAGTTTTTTTTATTGCTTTTTTGTTGATTGTTATTCTCAAACTGTGCTCTATATGCATTCAGGGGCACCTTGATTATGAGGGGGATATTCAGGGGCACCTAGATTATGGGAGGGAAACTTGGCATCATGTATTTTTATAAACCTCTGTTTTTTACATGCCATACTAGTTATGATTTTGTTCGCTTAACTTTTCATTTTTAAATTTAAATATGCCAAGATGGGGGCAGCTGGGAATATTTGAAGTGCTGACTTGGTGAATTTAATCCAGGCATTTGTCCAAATTCCTTTCTTTCTAAGCAGTACAATTTACAAAACGTACTGTACCTTTAACCCAAAACACAAAGCATTAAATTAAGACGATCCAAATAATTAGAATTTTTTGACAAAAAATATTTTTTATTATATTTTGTTGCCAACCCTACTTCCCGGGACCAAGTTTAATTTAGGGTGAAGTACAAGGGCAGCCGTAATACATTTGAATTTCCAAGCCGGGTCAACCTTTCCAGTCCCAGTTTGTACTATACCTATAGCTCTATGGACAGGGCTAGCCAGTGCAACAAGGTTGTCGCGGTCAGACTTTATGCTTCAGAAAGGTTGAATTTACTTTTGCTAAAGTGGCAGAGGTGCGTAAGTAGTTCAACTACGTTGACCTAGTTGAACTAATTCTCTTGAACAAGAACCGGTGCATAAGAAGAGCTTATTTCTATTTCTTGAATTTGGCCTCTGAACACTTAATTTGAAACTATTTTTTTTAAGTGGGGGGGAGATAACTAAAATCTAAACATGATTTGTGTGCAAATAAATGGAATTATTGCAAGACTGGAAATTCATTAAGAATTCTCTAGAAGAGGATTTCAAGTCCTATATAGGAGACACTGTACTAGATCTACCGGAGACAAAAGAATATTATCCACCTCCGATTACCAGAAATAAGGAACGGTCATTCTCTTTCCAGGATTTATTGATTAAAAGGATTGTAGACGTAATTTCAAGTGAGCCTCCATTAAAGGGTTTCACAGCAGTATTCTTAAAAACTTTATATGAGTAATAAGTAAAAAGATATTGTCGTTCTTTTGTATAGAAAAGAAATAAATTCCGTCAAAATCCGTCCTTTTTTATTTTACAAAAATCCGCAAGTGACTTTTGTGGAGAATCTGGAATATTTAAAAAAGCAATAATGTTTCATCCTTTTTGCTCTAACAAGTTGATGGGTATTGTTGTTAATTGGAAATGTAACTCTTAAGATGGAGGAATATTTCAAATTACGAATTAAAAATTGTAAAGAACAAATAAGTTGATTAATGAACTGCATTTACTGTTTGTTGACTTTTTGCAACAAATTTGTTTCTAATGATTTGTTTTTATATATTCTGTCACATAAATTTGGTAAAAAATATAAACACACGACCAGAATGAACATTTTATGCATACTAAAAATCTTAAATAGTTCTGGTTAAATTCAAAAATTGCCTAAATTGGCCAGACGAATGATTTTCTTGTTTTAAAGTCCGTTATTGTTGATGCACGGAAACTGGTAAGATGTAAGCAAGAAATCAAAAATGGCGTCCAAAACCAAAATGGCGTCCAAATAAAAAATGGTGTCAAAGTGAAATATGACATTGAAAGCAAAAATGAGAGTAAAGACAATGTGAAGAATACCAATTTCAAAATTGAAACTGATGTTGTGAATGAAAATGTTTATAAACCATCCCAAGTGTTGTCCAGTATACTGGTCCAAGGGAAGCGAATACAAATTCGAAGAATCAGGAAGGCCAAAAATATGATTTATAAAACAAAAATATAGATGAAAAATTTAGAAGTTTATATTCAATCCTTTAATTTATTTTAATATTAAAATGCCTGTTGCAGTGATAATAGGAGAAGGGTTCAGTATCGCGTTCAAAAATCTTCAACAGTGGTGAGTTGAGTGATTGCTGATGATCTAATCCTGATGGCATTTCTGTTTTCTGTTTGCCCAAGTTGCTATTTTAAAACAGAACAAACAGTCCCATTATCATAAATTTCAAGATCAGAAACTGGGGTTTATCAGGGGGGTTTATATTCACTCCCAGCCCCTGNCGCTAAAACGATTGATCTTGGGTTGCCTATTTTTCCTATGAAATGTGTAGGACTTTGAAACTTAATCCCCCCTGAATTCTTTAAAAAAAACCTAACTCTTTTGAATCATTCAGTCTTTTCTGTGAAAATCACTAAAAGAAATTTCTCCATTAAAAAATCAAATTAGAGTAAATAAAATCCAAAAGTTTTGCGATTTTTATATCTCTTCTGGCGAAAAATAATGTTTGATAAACCTTTCATGAAATTAAATACAAGTTTGTATGGTAAACTTTGTAACAGATTGTTGGAGACTACATTTTGTAATTACAGAAGATATATAGATAGATAGATAGATAGATAGATAGATAGATAGATAGATAGATAGATAGATAGATAGATAGATAGATAGATAGATAGATAGATAGATACATAGATAGATATATTATATAGATAGATAAGTAGATAGATAGATAGATTGATAGATAGATAGATAGATAAATAGATAGATAAATCTTTAATGTTAATATTGGACAAATCAAAAATAGATATTTCATAATCTAGATAAAATTAAAATTATTAGGATCTATCATGATCTATAGATAAAGCTATAATAAAAATAGGATCCTGTGAGAGTTAATACAGTTTTTACAGTTTATTAGAGTAAGTTTCTTGATTAAGTCTGAGTATAGAAGGAGTTGTTTTTTGACAATTGATAAAATGCAATTTGTGTTTATGATTGTGTTCAGAAGAATATGTGAAAATTGTTGTCTTTCCACTTTTCTAGTGAACTTTTAATTAAACCCTGTATATGAGTTTAACAGTACATTGTCAGTTTTGCCAAAAGTGGAATACTGAAATAGTTTAACAAAATATGCCTTTAGCTCCATCTCTAAAAATGTCCATAGTTTACCATGAAAATACATTTTAACTTCCCTTATTGGGATAAATACAAAATCATTTGCATGAGAGTGTTAAAGGGAGTGTTCGCGAAAAATGAAAGGGGGTATAGGCTTTTGATCGCTACTGATCTCACTTTTATCTATAAGGAGAAAATTATTAAAAAACATTATACTGAAGAACGTAGCGTCCATGTACAAATTCAGGAAGTTGTATTGTAAAATAATCAATTTAATTTCAAACAAATCATTCAGATATTACAACCTAAAGTCATCGATTATTTTTTGACACATTTTTACATAGTTAATACCGCTAGGTATCTCTCCCGTGTGTATTCAATTCATTCAAAGCATCGAGAGCTCAGACATCTGGCGGCCAACTATTTCGACGTTTTAAGTGCATTGTATACAAAACGAATATCTAATATTAGCTATATACGAATACGTCTAAAAACAATCGATGACTGTAGGTTGTAATATCTGAATATATGATTTGTTTGAAGTTAAATTGATTTTTTACGATCTGAGTGTAAATTTCAACTTTCTTAATTTGCATGGACGCTACGCTCTTCAGTACAAGTCGTTTTTAACAATTTTTTCCTTATAGACGCAACAGATAGAAGTAAGATTAGAATTGATCAAGAACGATTTTTTTCCCCGTAAGCCCATATCCCCTTTTATTTTTCGCGAACACTCCCTTTAAGAAAAGAGGAGTGTAAGTTTGCCAGGATTATCCGATCAAGGGCCAAAATCTTTCTTTATCTTCTCTTGACGAATCCTTGAACTAAAATAAAATCTTATTCATATCTTTGCAAAACTTAATTAAAGAATTAAAGAATAGAACAAAAGTTTTTATCTGTTCAGGGGAGAATTCACTTCATTATTTATTCAATAAAGAATAGAAAAATTGTCCTTTGATTACATTTCTTGAAATGTACTTAAATTTTTTTGCCCTAAAATTCCATTTTTGATCATATCACCGTGAAAGGAATTGAGTCTTTGGAACAAAATCAAATATTTAAAACTCAATATCTTTAGATTTCGATGTTGTAAACCTTTGATATTTCAAACTAAGATTATTTGATCTAACAGAATTCATAGTTTGAAATATCTAAGGTCTGAAACATTTGGTTCCAAAGATATAGTAATTAGAAAATCAGAGTTTGTGGCAAAAACTCAATTCCTCTTCTGACTTTTAATAAATAGAAATTGAAAGGATTTTACTTAACATTTTTTATGCATAGGGTGAGCACTGGGCGGTTAGAAAGTCCGGCTTGTGAAAAAAAAATCTAAAATAACCCATAACTTTGTTTTGACTGAAGTCACTGAGCTATAAACTATGAAAAGCCCGTGAAAAATAGATGTAGAAATATGTGTCACACTTTAAGATATTTTTTTAGCACTCGAACTATAAAAGTTATCGATCTAATTTTTTTTCAAAGAGCTGGCCTTGAAAAATTGGGCTATGAATATGCATATCAACCCTATACCTATTCATTAAAATATTTTTCTAGAGGGGGGGGGGGCTTGGGACGCGCTCCTCCCCCTCTATACATAGATTCAGACTAATTTTACTTGATTAGTTAATTTATATCTTACTAGTAGAACTATTAGCTTTGTTTATTGCTGATTTGATTCCCTTCCACAGTTTTCTGGTTCTCACTTTAGTTTAATATCATGTTCTGATGTCTTCGAAATCGGCTATTTAAAATTACTGTTCAATGTTAATGGAATTAAGAAATTCCGATCAGATAGTTATCAAGTTTCTGCAGAATGGTCAGATTTTCAAATTTCAATCACTCTTAAAATATATTCTTCAGTTCACAAATCTGACTTTTCTAGAATTTTCCTGGGAAAAAATCCCCCCCCTCCGTTCCACCCTATGTAACCTTCTAAATACCGATGCTTTAAATTCCTACTTTTTCCTAGAATGTTTAAAACTGCACGTGTTCAATGTGGGTATCTAATCCTCAACTGTCACTTTTTATTTTGTTTTTCTCGTGTAATTCCTCAGGTTTGGACCTGGTCCAGAATGTCTGCACTTTTTTTATAAATTTGTACTGTGCTATTTTTTCAATTTAGTAAATCTGTCATCTAATAAAATATTTATAATGGAATCTATTTATATATTTCAAATTTTTAAAATTCATAAAATGCAACTTTTTAAACTTAAATTCTTATGTCTCAAACTGTAGAAACAATTAAAGGGCAAAAAGGGACCCCCCCCTCTCCTTCAAACTAATTATAGAATATTTGAGTTACCCTATATCTATGTGAGATATGTCTGATTCTCAACGCTCGGTAATTAATGATTAACGAGTTATCCATGCCACCTCTTTGAAGGAAATTTTCAAAGCTAAAAAATCAACGATGTCTTCAGAATTGTTGATCAGATTATCCGTTGCGAATAGAGCATTTACCCCTTTAAACTTGCAAAGTTTTACGTCTAGTCCCTTTAAGCTTTCTAATCTTGTAAAACTGATTCTCAAATTTCCACTTCATATTTTCATATTATGCATGTCAATCATACATTCATGCATTTCATAGATAGATAAATAGAAAGATAATTAGATAAATGGATAGATAAATAGATGGATAATTAGAAAACTGTATAGAAAATTAGATAGATAAATAGAAAGATAATTAGATAAACAGATGGATAATTAGAAAATTAGATAATTAATTAAATAAATCGAAAAATGATGAGATAAATAGATAGATAATTAGATAAATGAATAGATGATTAGATAAATAGATAAATAATTAGATAAATAAATATAAATAATTAGATAAATAAATATAAAATTAGATAATTAATTAAATAAATCGAAAAATGATGAGATAAATAGATAGATAATTAGATAAATGAATAGATGATTAGATAAATAGATAAATAATTAGATAAATAAATATAAATAATTAGATAAATAAATAGATGATTAGATGAATAGATAAATAATTAGATACACATATAGATAATTAGATAAATAGATTGAAATCAAAAGAAGGAATCCCATGACCAATTATGTAAGTAAAAAAAAATATTTCTTGGTAAATTGTTCGATAATTATCTCAGGATTGTTAAGCACGTTGAATTGTCGCCCAAGCCGAATCTTTTTTTATGCCCTGCCCCTAACGTTGCCAGTTTTTAAGTGGCTTGGATGGGAAACGAGGAGATTGTGACTCGGATGGCAAATTGATGTGGCTAGCCGTCCAGCCCTCGTTAATTTCAAGAGTACGAGTAGTGTTTGTGCACGAAGAATTTGATGAGCCAACAAACTGTTTTCCAATTGAGTAAGAACAGAATGCAGTTTCCTGTGGAATATTCTAGAAAAATATTGATAAGTCATGAAATCATGGATCCTAAATCACGCTGACAGTGCAATTAGTCAACATCTTTTCCCATCAGTGCACTAATCAAAGATGGTTCTCAACCGAGGGAGAACACTCGCTTATATCTTATAGTACAAAATATAGATATATAGATAGTACAAAATATACATTGGTGGATAGTACAAAATATACTAGGTGGAAAGTACAAAATATAGATAGATAGAGGATTAATTATGAAACACAGGCT